>NC_090413.1:22503868-22708868 GCF_036365525.1 Heterodontus francisci | reverse complement strand
TGGAGACTCTGGTCCGTGTGTGTGTGGGTGTGTGTGTATATGCGGAGACACTGGACTATGTGTGTGGGTGTGTGTGTATATGTGGAGACACTGGTCTCTGCGCGTTTGTGTGTATATGTGGAGACACTGGTCTATGCGTGTTTGTGTGTATATGTGGAGACACTGGTCTCTGCGCGTTTGTGTGTATATGTGGAGACACTGGTCTCTGCGCGTTTGTGTGTATATGTGGAGACACTGGTCTATGCGTGTTTGTGTGCATATGTGGAGACACTGGTCTATGCGTGTTTGTGTGTATATGTGGAGACACTGGTCTCTGCGTGTTTGTGTGTATATGTGGAGACACTGATCTCTGCGTGTTTGTGTGTATATGTGGAGACACTGGTCTATGCGTGTTTGTGTGTATATGTGGAGACACTGGTCTATGCGTGTTTGTGTGTATATGTGGAGACACTGGTCTATGCGTGTTTGTGTGTATATGTGGAGACACTGGTCTATGCGTGTTTGTGTGCATATGTGGAGACACTGGTCTATGCGTGTTTGTGTGTATATGTGGAGACACTGGTCTATGCGTGTTTGTGTGCATATGTGGAGACACTGGTCTATGCGTGTTTGTGTGTATATGTGGAGACACTGGTCTATGCGTGTTTGTGTGTATATGTGGAGACACTGGTCTATGCGTGTTTGTGTGTATATGTGGAGACACTGGTCTATGCGTGTTTGTGTGTATATGTGGAGACACTGGTCTGTGTGTGTTACTTCATGTCTGTTTTTCTCTGTATTCCTGTTTTTTAAACCACCTTTGACTTTTTTGCTCGCACCTGTTTTTTGTTTGGACAACGCTCTCCTGGTTTTTTGATTCTGTCAAACCTTTAATTTAACTTCAAAAAGTCTTTAAAACGTTCAGTATTCTGACATCTAGGGGCTGTATTCTGCCTTGCTGGCTTGTGAAAACCAGTGTGTGTGGAGGGCTGTTAAAATCACCCAGCTCACTTACTCGCCCTGGAGCCTCCTGGTGCTAATTGTAACCTGCTCCATTGATCAGGAACCGACTGCAGTTTTAACTCGGCAGTCTGGGTGGGAGATGGCAGCAAGCTTCCCGCCAGCCCAGTTACAGCCGGTAAGCAGATCGGGGCCAAAGCAGCACAAAAAGGTTAAGTTTCAATTAGGTTTTCCAGTTTGAGCCGGAGCTCGGCTGGTTAAAACAGTGCTGGTTGAGGCAGTTGGCAGGAACCAGTGAGAATGACATTGGGTGAGAGTGGAAGGAACACTGATCTGGGGATGAAAGCCCTAAGTTTCTGTGCAGTTCTGAGCAAAGCACTCCTGTACCTCCTGTCCCCCAAGAAAACAGTAAAGCCAAATGAATAACCTGCTTTGTTGGACCTCCTTTGACCTGCCTCCTGTTCCTGGTAGGTGTGGACAAAGGTGAAGGCACCTTTATTCACCCAGCTCAGGCTAAAATGGCAGATTGGGCCCCGATAATGTCTTTAGTGCCAAGCCCGCATATTTAAACAAGGACCCCGACAGATTGGGGGAGTTGAGGTTAAGTGTTGAGGTTTGCCAACCCTCAAGGATTGTACAGTGGGTGGGAAGAGTGTGCGGGGGATGGGAGGGGTGGTCGTCAGTTGGAGGCTTCAGGCCCTACATTGGGCCTCAGGGCCCTGTTGCTTGGGAGGCGAGGATCAGGAATCTACCCCGCTCCTGATCACTGTCCTGCTGGGAAGAGGGACTTGTGTGAGGCCATCGGCCAATAACGTCAGTGCGCACAGCTGTCACGCCCCTGTGGTTGAATAGCTTCACAACGGTCACTGTCGAGACTCAGATGGCATCCAGCCCCTCGGGAGATCCGTGGAAGGGTGCTCCCTGGAACTAGGCCCCACAATGTCATCGGTGTGAGGACGGGAGGGGAGAGAACCTTCCCCCTTCCTCCACCAGCCCCCTACCGACCCGAGTAAACTTGGAGAACTTACCACTGAGATTGCAACAACAATTTGAATTTATATAGTGCCTTTAATGTAGTGAAACATCCCGAGGTGCTTCACTGGAGCATTTGTCAAACAATATTTGACACTGAGCCACATAAGGAGATAATAGGTTAGGTAACTAAAAGCTTGGTCAAAGAGGTAGAGTTTAAGGACCGTCTCAAAAGAGAAGAGGCGGAGCCATTTAGGGAGGGGATTCCGGAGCTGGGGGCTGAGGCAGCTGAAGGCACAGCCGTCAATTGTGATTATTCAATTAAGCGAATTTATCTAAATTGATGTGTGAGGTCTGTCATTGCTGCTTCCTCCAAACTTAAGGCAACAAGGCGCTTAAGTTGTACAGATTCCATATAGATAGTAGAAGGAGGCCATTCGGTCCATTGTATCTGTGCTTAACACCGCATTCCAGCCTCAAACACAAAGGGGCGTCTTTATGGAGTGAAGGCTCCATTAGTTGCCCTCATTATTAGCCAGTATTTTTCACCGGGAGAGTTTTGCTTCAGAATCATCTTATTGCAACACTCTTTGGCCCCTGGGGTTTTCACTCGAAGCACCATCCCTGCTCCCACTCGCCCCTGTCCACCCCCCCCCCGACTTTCTCCTGCTCCGTGTCCAATCATTGCTCACTTATGGTGCTCTCTGATATATCTCTCTGTACAGGAGAGTATATCAGTTCTTTTGTTACCTTTCCATTCCTGGTCAATAAGGCCACAGCAATGAACCAGGCCATTCGGCCCAAACTAATATTGATAACCCACACAGGAGTCTCCAACCACCTTACTTCATCGAATCCTATCAACATATCCTTCTATTCCATTCTCTCTCATGTGCTTTCCTTTAACTGCATCTTGTTATTCACCTCAACTACCCTTTTGGTAGCGAGTTCCGCATTCTCACCACTCCCTTGACAGAGGTTTCTCCTGAATGTGCCACTGGATTTATTGGTCACTATCTCATATTTATGGCCTCTAGTTTTGATCTCCTTGATGAGTGGAAACGCCTTCTCTGTGTCTGCCTAATTGAACCCCTTCATATTTAAAGATCTCTTTGAAATTATAGACATTCTATAATGTCTCTCCTCTTTTAACTTTGCTTGCTATGTTCTATGGGATGTTCCATGCCGGCTGTGGTTTGCTGGGTCCTTCTCGCTCTCTAGTGTCAGCTATGACTCAATGGCACTTCTGTATCAAAAATTCATGGGTCAAGTCCCACTCCCGACACTTGAGCATAAAAGACTCAAGGCTGATACTCTAGTGCAGTACTGACTGAGGGAGTGCTGCACTGTCGGAGGTGCTGTCTTTCAGCTGAGGCATGAAACCGAGGCCCCGTCTGCCCTCTCGGGTGGATGTAAAAGATCCCATGGCGCTATTTCAAAGAAGAGCAGGGAGTTCTCCCTGTTGTCCTGGCCAAGACTTATCCCTCAACCAACATCACACGAAAATACACAGATAATCTGCTCATTTATCACGTTGCTGTTTGTGGGAGCTTGCTGTGCACAAATTGGCTGCTGCGTTTCCCACATTACAACAGTACATCCACTGCAAAAGTACTCCGAAAGAGCTTTGGGACGATCCTGAGGTCGTGAAAGGCGCTATATAAATGCAAGTCTTCCTTGTAAATCGAAATGTCCCAATGAGTGATGAATTGGCAAAGCTGCTAAACTAAGAGCTCGCCATCAGGGCTGGGCCACGGGCCGGTCAGCATTGAGGGGCTGAATGGCCGAGTGTTAATGTTTTTAGTTCTGCGGAGTGAGTGGACACAGGTCTGAGAGTCTGAGCTGTGGCAAGTGGGGAGGGAACCCAATGGAGGTGGTGCCACCTTCACACAGCGGGAGACTAAAACGAAGACTCGGTCATCTGCTTAGATGGTGTCTTGTGCCTACTGAAGGCCAAATGGTTTTGAAGCGCAGGTTGTGTCGCACTCTCTGAAGTCCCCCCCTCTGCCACTCTGTCACACCAGCTGATGTTAAGGAGCTGCCGCAGCTATTTACACTGGAAGCTGCTGAGCCGCTTTGCGAGACCACCAGGTTTCTGAAGCCCCCTGTACAGCAGCAGCACGCACTTTTCAAAATTCTCAACTTCTGAGGAGTGGGGGGTGGTGGGGTGGTGGGGGGAAGTGGGGGGGGGGGGGGGGTGGGAACAAGCTCCCAATCACCTTTCTAAAACTTTCTAAAAAATACTTTCTAAAAAATCTTTCAAGTCTGACATTGAAATTTCCTTGACCTCTTCTCGCAGCCTGGGAATATTTTCAGTCATGATCTGACAGAAACGGTACTGATAAACCTGGATTTGAATGAAACGTTTGAACAGATCTACTCGCGAATCCAAGGTGAGCTTTGACATCCAGCTCACCAGATTTCCACATGCTCCTTGGGCGAATAGTAATGTCAGAAGGCCATTCAGCCCCTTCAGCCAGTTCTGCTATTCGTGATTGACTCCGTTTACCTAACTTGGCTCCATCTCTCTTAATACTCTTACTGAACTATTCAACTCCGTTTTGATATTTTTGACCCCCGGCCTCAGCAGCTTTCTGGCAGAGAGATTTCCACTCTCCTTTGTGTGAACACGTGCACCCTGACTTTGTCCTGAACAGCCTGGCTCTAATTTTAAGGTTATGCCCCCCCCCCGGGTTCTGGAATCTCCCATTAGAGGAAATAGTTTCTCTCTATCTACCCTATTAACTCCTTTAATCATCTTAAACACCTCAGTTTGGATCAGTAGTTAATCGTCTACACTCGAGGATACAAGCCCAGTCTATGTGACCTGTCCTGCATATTTTAACCCCTGTATTATTCTAGTGTGCAAACTAAAGCTGCAACAGCAGATGCTGGACTTTTCTCAACTCCAGGGTTGTTCCACTGCTGGGACCGAAAGTGGATCGCCTGCCTGTGTGGATAGGCGATGGGAACCTGGGCAATCAGAGGGTTGGCATCCTTGGCAGTGCCAGCGATTAGAGGTGGCCGCTGTTGAGGCTGCAGCAAGAATAAGTGTTGAGGCACCCTCGAAGGCCAGATAGGGTTTTTTTCTTCCACATAATGGGTCCCGGTGGGTCAGAGGCCGTGGGGATGGGCATTGCTGCAGGGGTGGGGTGGGGGAGCCCCCTTCGTGGACCATGCAGCGTCCATTAAGGAAGGCCCCCCCACCCCCCGCCCCCCCTAGTAAAATTCCGAGACTCTCAATGATCCAGGCAGCACCGACCCTGAAAGGTGTTGTATGTAAATGCAGATGTACCTGCCTTTCTCACTGCTCCCGTTTGTGCAGTACTGGGGAGTGAGCAAATGTGCCCACTAGAGGGTGCAACGATCAAGAAAGTCGCAAGACCCAAAAAAAAAGACCAGACTCAATAACACTCGTTTCCGGATCAGAAACCGGGGTCATCCGTCACCATCAAACCATGCTCTTTCAAAAGAGAAAAACACCCAGTACACTAAAATATCAACAACCTTTACAAATGGGGCTGATGTTCCCCCCAGTTCAGCAAACCTCCAACCTCTGAATTTCCTTTCTCTTGCGATGGCCCAATTTTATCAAACGAAAATATTAATGCAAAATTAAACTGCCCCACGAGCCCTTGCCCACCTGAGCTGGGAATAGGCCAGTAGACACTGACGCTTATTTTGCATTTTATTTTTCATAAGTTAAAGCCTTCCAATGGGAATGTTGCCCAGTCTAAGGTCCCTCGCTATCTCTGTAATCTCCTCCAGTCCGGCCACCCTCCGAGATTCCTGCACTCCGCTAATTCCGACCTCTTGCGCATCCCCAATTTTCATCGCTTCACCAGTGGCAGCCGTTCTTTCAGCTGCCTATGCCCTAAGCTCAGGAGTTCCCCCTCCAAACCCGTTGTCTGCCTCCACCTCTCTTTCCACCTTTTAAGATGCTCCTTTCAAACTTGTCAATTAGTTTGGCTAATTGCTCCTGTGAAACGTGTTGTGATGTTTTGCTATGTTAAAAGCGTTATGTAAATGTAAGTTGTTGTTGCCTGAAGGCTCCACTTCCATGGTCACTGGACACCCTCTACTTCTAGTGGAAGCAAGCAAGACTCAACAGTGAGTGCTAGCGGGCACCTACTATTCTAATCCCATTTCCCAACACTTGGCCCGTAGCCTTGTATGCTATGGCGTTTCAAGTGCTCATCTAAATACTTCTTAAATGTTGTGAGGGTTCCTGCCTCGACCACCTCTTCAGGCAGTGCATTCCAGATTCCAACCACCCTCTCTCTGGGTGAAATTTTTTTTCCGCAACTCCCCTCGAAACCTCCTGCCCCTTACCTTAAATCTATGCCCCCTGGTTATTGACCCCTCCGCTAAGGGGAAAAGTTTCTTCCTATCTAAACCTATCAATGCCCCTCATAATTTTGTGTACTTCAATCATGTCCCCCCTCATCCTTCTGTGCTCTAAGGAATACAACCCTAGCCTTTTCAGTCTCTCTTCATAGCTGAAATGCTCCAGCCCAGGCAACATCCTGGTGAATCTCCTCTGCACCCTCTCCAGTGCAATCACATCCTTCCTATAGTGTGGTGCCCAGAACTGTACACAATACTCCAGCTGTGGCCTAACTAGTGTTTTATACAGCTCCATCATAACCTCCCTGCTCTTATATTCTATGCCTCGGCTAATAAAGGCAAGTATCCCATATGCCTTCCTAACCACCTTATCTACCTGTGCTGCTGCCTTCAGTGATCTATGGACAGGTACACCAAGGTTCCTCTGACCCTCTGTACTTCCTAGGGTCCTGCCATCCATTGTATATTCCCTTGCCTTGTTAGTCCTCCCAAAATACATCATCATTTGCCACTGCTCCGCCCACCTTACCAGCCCATCTATATTGTCCTGTAATCTAAGGCTTTCCTGCTCACTATTTACGACACCAGCAATTTTCGTGTCATCTGTGAACTTACTGATCATACCTCCTATATTCACGTCGAAATCATTAATGTACACTACAACAGCAAGGGTCCCAGCACCGATCCCAGTGGTACACCACTGGTCACAGGCTTCCACTCGCAAAAACAACCCTTGACCATTACCCTCTGCCTCCTGCCACTAAGCCAATTTTGGATCCAATTTGCCAAATTGCCCTGAATCCCATGGGCTCTTACCTTCTTAATCAATCTCCCATGTGGGATCTTATCAAAAGCCTTACTGAAGTCCATGTAGACTACATCAACTGCTTTACCCTCATCTACACATCTAGTCACCTCCTCAAAAAATTCAATCAATATCTCCCCCTGACAAAGCTGTGCTGACTATCCCTGATTATTCCTTGCCTCTCCGAGTGGAGATTAATCCTGTCCCTCAGAATTTTTTCCAATAGTTTCTCAACCACTGATGTTAGACTCACCGGCCTGTAATTACCTGGTTTATCCCTGCTACCCTTCTTGAATAATGGTACCATATTCACTGTCCTCCAGTCCTCTGGTGGCCAGAGAGGATTTGAAAATTTGTGTCAGAGCCCCTGCTATCACCTCCCTTGCCTCACAACAACCTGGGATGCAACTCATCTGCGCCTCGGGATTTATCCACTTTCAAGCCCACTAAAGCATCTAATACTTCCTCCCTTTCAATGTTAATATGTTCAAGTATATTGCAATCCCCCTCCCTGATATCTACACCTACATCGTCGTTCGCCACAGTGAAAACAGATGAAAAGTAATCATTTAAAACCTCGCCTATGTCCTCTTGCTCCACACACAGATTGCCACTTTGGTCCCTAATGGGCTCTACTCTTTCCTTAGTTATCCTCTTGCCCTTAATATACTTATAAAACGGCTTAGGATTTTCCTTTATATTGACCGCCAATGGTTTTTCATGTCCCCTCTTCGCTCTCCTAATTACTTTTTTAAGTACCCCCCTACACTTTCTATACTCCTCTAGTGCCTCCTCTGTTTTCAGTGTTGCAAATCTGCCATAAGCCTCCTTTTTTTTTCTGATCCAATAATCTATATCCCTTGACATCCAGGATTCCCTGGACTTGTTGGTCCTACCCTTCACCTTAAAGGGTACATGTTGGCCCTGAACTCTCACTATTTCCTCTTTGAATGCCTCCCACTGGCCTGATGTAGATTTTCCTACAAGTAGCTGCTCCCAGTCCACTTTGTCCACACAGCTTAGCTCCATTAGGGTTGGAAAGAAAAGGACTTGCATTTCCCTAGCACCTTGCATGTTCCAAAACGCTACGCAGCCCAAAAAAAGCACTTTTGAAGTGTAGTCATTATTGTAATATAGCAAACATGACAGCCATTTGCACACAGCAAAATCCCACAAACAGCAATGATGATGACCAAGGCCACTGAACTCCCCTGCTCTTCAAAATAGTTGCCATGGGATCTTTTGCATTCCCCTGAGAGGATAGACTTAGTATGTTTTACATCTCATCTGAGACCAGTATAGCATTGTGAGTGTTAACCTAGAGTGTTGGCCAAGTTTCTGGAGCGGGACTGGAACCAAGGATCTTCTGACTCAGACGCGAGGGTCCTACCCACTGAGCCACGGCCAACACCCGATGGTAGCCCAGAGCCACAACCCTGGCTGGTTTTCTGCTCACTGGTCCAATTGTAGGTGCTCACCCCACAGAGGGATTGAATCTAGTTCCTTTCTGTAACACCCAGGTACTGTTTGGATCAACTTGCTGAGCTTTGAGGGGGAGTTGGGCGGGGTTGCAAATGCTTTTGCAAATAAGTCGAGGTGAGCCGCACTATTTTTACATACTAAGTTCAATTAAAACAACCTTTATTTTCCTGAACTGTCAGCGAGAGAAACATCGTTCAGACTGAGAAGGAAGAGATCTGGGCCATTGGTTGTTAAATTTGATTCTTCAATGCCTGACCTTCCTATCATTGTGAAGCAGAATTCAGCAAGTGTTGGATTGTCCACCCGCTGATGGGGAACGTGAGCTGGGATTTGACTGGAAATGAGACAGGTTAGTTTTACCCGACTGATGACGTGTTGTGGCAATAGTAAGCCTGCTCCGCACATGAGGAGCCGCAGGCTCAGACCTTTGGCAGATGTGCTCAGCTGAGGGGTGAATTAGAATTAGAACATTACAGCGCAGTACAGGCCCTTCGGTCCTCGATGTTGCGCCGACCTGTGAAACCATCTGACCTACACTATTCCATTTTCATCCATATGTCTATCCAATGACCACTTAAATGCCCTTAAAGTTGGCGAGTCTACTACTGCTGCAGGCAGGGCGTTCCACGCCCCTACTACTCTCTGAGTAAAGAAACTACCTCTGACATCTGTCCTATATCTATCACCCCTCAACTTAAAGCTATGTCCCCTCGTGTTTGCCATCACCATCCGAGGAAAAAGACTCTCACTATCCACCCTATCTAACCCTCTGATTATCTTATATGTCTCTACTTATATGAAGCTACCATCTGTGGGGTTGCGACTGAATAACCCCCTGGCGTTGTGGGTGAATGCACCTTCCTGAGCCGCGAAAGGCCCTTAGTTGGATTCCTTTTCTCTACTCGACCAACGTCACTAAAATAAGTAGATTATCTGGCCATGATCACATTGCTGTGCGTGGGAGCTTGCTGTGCACTCAATTGCGCTGTTGCGTTTCCGACATTAACTACACTTCAAAAGCACTTCAGTGACTGTAAAGTGCTTTGGAACATCGTAAGGCTGTGAAAGATGCTATATAAATACAAGTTCTTTCTTTTATTGAGTTAGCTGATGGAATGGGTGGTTCGAATTCTCCTGCAACATTGTTTCATCCATTCCTGGAATGCTCTACCCTATAGATATATATAGCACTGTGGGAGCACCTTCACCACACAGACCGTACCAGTTTAAGGATAAGGCCCACCACTGTTTTCCCGAGGACAACTGAGCACGGGCAGTACATGCCAGTCTTGCCAGTTACACTCACCCCCCCCATGAATGAATTTTAAAGAAACAATTCCACTCGGTGGCCCTGGGGGACCATGGTGAGCAGAAATTTGACCAGGGGGTTGCTGGAAAGCGGATGTTGAGTGACCACAGGCTTGGGCTCAGCTTTGATGCTTTTTGCACTTCCCCTACAGTTGAATAGCTCTCTGTGGGGGAGGGGAGGTGGGGAAAGACCAAGTGAGTCGCAAGTGGAGGAGGGAGAAGTGACAGGACTCAAAAGGGGGTGCCAAAATTAGGCAATTAAGTAAAATGGATGTACACATATATACACCATGGATATTCAGCAGGGGAGAGGCTATTCAGGAACTGTAACCGAATCTGACTGTAGTGCTGGAGAAAGATTAGTTGACGGTTTTTATGAACTAATACGACAAATGTTAAGGTTTGGACAGCTGGTCTTTATTTAGCTTCTAAACTTGGAACAACCTTGTGCGTAATCCCCCAATGATGTGGCCTCTGCATTGGACTCTATCTCACTCCTGTCCAGGGATGTGGGGAGAAGATGAACCCCAGGTGAACCCTCCAACTGGCTGTCGGCCTTTTTGTGTTGGTGACTGAATATGGGGTTGTTGGGGGGGGGGGGGGGTGGGGGTCACATAACAGGAGCTTGTTCCGTGTAGCTTTCCCACACCTCTGCTTCAAGCTAAAGGCAAACGTTCAACAGTTTGCTCTCTCCCCACTCCTAATGTGCTTCCGGACCTAAAGCAAGACGGATCAATTCTCCTTCATGTGGATAACGTTTAGGATAGATACACAAACTGTTGGTCCATGGGAATCATTTCTCCATTCGGAAGAATTACACAAGTAAGAATGAAATTAATTTGCATCTCGACATTTTTACTCCAGTTGTTCTCCCTCCTGAAAGTCCTGGCCCATGCAGGAGGGTATTTAGTCCACAGGTACCAACATCCTGATACCCTCTCTATATGTAACACTAGAACAGAAAGATAGGCCAGTATTTTGTGTGGGATCTTCCTTCATGAGAACGTGGTTTCAGTTTGATGTTAGCTCACCCAAACTCCATCTACTCTCTCCTAACCTCCAATCATGACTCCTTCTCTGCTCCCCCCTCATCTAGTCGTCACAATTATCCATGTCCTTTAGATCTTCAATCCAAAATGGTGCCTCTTTCTCTTCCAACCATTGGAACCTTGGTTAAGCCATGCACAGTTCTGGTCTCCATATATTATTAAAGGGAGAAGGTGCGAGGGGAAAAATAAAATACGAGAATGGTACCAGGACTGAGAGGAAAGGCTGGGGTATGTCCCATTGCAAAAGAGAAGGCTGAGGGGTGACCTGATAGTGATCTTTAAAGTTATGAAAAGGGTCGATTAGAGTAGACAGAGAAATGTCTCAAGTGACAGCTGGATGTGTTTCTGACTGGAGTGGAGATCACCATGGACAAAAGAAAGGTACTGCACGGCATTAATCGGGGTCGGAGTGAGCTCCTGTACTAGCTTTGATTGCTTAAAGGGGTGAGAGAGAAATTGCCCAGGTTTTTAACCACTGTTTGGTATTTTTATCTGGTTTTCCACCTCTCGCAGGAGATTACATCATTTTGGGTGAGGTGCGGAGTCTATACATGGTGTTGCACAAGACACTGCATTTGTGTGGTACAGGCTGGATGGACGAGAGAGTCTTTTCCTGTTCATCATTGTTCATATAAATCAGGACACATATACACACTCTTGCCTTTCTATTGGCTTTGTGTTATTGTGTGTGTCTCTCTCTCCCTCTGCTCATTTAAGTGGTGGTGTATTGTAGTTTAGCAAGGGAAGCTGACACTTGAAATCTGCACATAACATTTTATTTTCTTAAACCATGAATGTTGCTATTTAATAATCCAGGACTTTCTAAGTGGAAAAACCTAGGAGGGAGTCTACTAGCCTCTACCTATGTTGCCACCCAGGACCCTGAGTTTCACTGGTTAGGGCACCTCTCCCCGCCCCTGCCCATATCCTGTCCTGCCATTGGCCAAACCCCAGCCAGTCATTGACGACTTGGCCATTCATGGCTTCAAACAGTTAAGGGAGCACGCATTTGCTGTTTAATAGAGGATGGCTATAGAATCCTCTGTTTGCAATTATCAATGAGAAAAATATGTTTTTAATTCATTCATGGGATGTGAGCGTCGCTGGCCAGGCCAGTGTTTATTGCCCGTCCTGAATCACCTTTGAGGAGGTGGCGGTGAGCCACATTCTTGAACCGCTGCAGTCCATGTGGGGTAGGTACCCCCACAGTGCTGTTAGGAAGGGAGTTCTAGGATTTTGACCCAATGACAGTGAAGGAACGGCGATATAGTTCCAAGTCAGGATGGTGTGTGACTTGGAGGGGAACTTGCAGGTGGTGGTGTTCCCATGCATCTGCTGCCCTTAAGGAAGATTCTCCCAGCATTAACATTTCTTGAGGTCTGTGTTACTCAGGATCAGACCTAGTGGGGGGTTTACATGGAACTTTTTAAAAATTCATTCATGGGATGTAGGTGTCGCTGGCCAGGCCAGGCCAGCATTTATTGCCCATTCCTAACTGCCCGTGAGAAGGTGGTGGTGAGCTGCCTTCTTGAGCTGCTGCAGTCCATGTGGGGTAGGTACACCCACAGTGTTGTACTCACCTCTTTGTTTGCTGCAGGCTTGATGCTTCATCTGCCCCTGGACCTCTAATTGGACTGGGGAATGTGTGTCTGGAGCAGAACTTCTCACGCACTCCAGACAGAGAACCTAAGCGAATACTATTTGGAGGCAGGCCTATCCTAGAATCCCAACGTAAAAGAACTACATTGAAATTGTGCCTAAACTCATCCATCAGAAATATCTCCCAAGTGCTTATCATGCAACAAACTCCTTAGAAGTGGAGTCACAGCAAGATCCCACCAGCAGTAATGAGATGAATGACCCCTTAATCTCTTGGTTATTACGGGAGGGTTCCCAATTCCTCTTCAATTGTGCCATAGGCCCTTTAATGTGGGAATGAAATAAAAACATACGGTCAAAGTAATCAGTTCTAAATAACTAGGACTTTCCATTATACCAAAGAGCAGGAGTAGGCCATTTAGGGACAGTAGCATAGTGGTAATGTTATTGGATTAGTAATCTAGACTAATGCTGTAGAGATAGGAGTTTAAATCCCACCTTGACAGCTGGAGGAATTCAACTTCAATTAATCCAAAAATCTGGAATGAAGTTCTCGTCTCAATAATAATCGTGAAACTACCAGATTATCATCAAAGCCCATTTGGTTCACACATGCCCTTCAGGGGAGGAAATCTGCTGTCCTTCCAGTCTGGGCTACACGTGACTGGATCCAATTCAATGTGGTTGACTTTTAACTAGCCTCTGAGATGACCTATCAAACCTCTACTGTATAGCACGGTGTGTGTTCCTACGCCACACGGACTGCAGTGGTTCATGAAGGCAGCTCACCACCACCTTCTCAAGAGCAATTAGGGATGGGCAATAAATGCTGGCCTTGCCAGCGATGCCCACATCCCAAGAATGAATAAAAAGACGTCCTTTAAGCCTGTTCAGCCATTCAATCCTCACTGCATCTACTGCCTCGGCTCCTTATCCCTTATGTGGCCTGAGGACCACAGGTTCTCAGAGGATAATCTTTTTGCTTGATACTCAGGACACTCTTACAGTCTGTACCTCTTAGTGTCGGCTCATTTTCACCATTCGATCCACACAGTTAAAGGAAAGGACTTGTATTTATATAACGCCTATCACTATCTAAGGACTTCCCAAAGCTCTTTGACAGCAAATGAAGTACTTTTAGGAAGGGTACTTACTGTTGTTTTTTTTCTGTCAAGGGGGCCTTTATTCCTCAGGCCCCCTTTATATACATTTAAAAAAAAAATAACTTTATTAAAAACAGATAAATAAACCAAAAACTCAAGTTAAAATGCCATTCTCGGCATAGACAATGCACTCCAGTCCCTGCGGTGCCCACCGGTCGCGGAAGGCCTCAAGCGTACTGCCGGACACCGCATGCTCCTTCTCCAGGGACACCCAAGCGCGAACGTAACCGCGGAAGAGGGTAGTTACTGTTGTGATGTAGGAAACACAGCAATTTGTGCACAGCAAGCTCCCACAAACAGCAATGTGACGATGAACAGAAATGTTTTTTGTATGCGATGCTGATTAAGGGACAAATATTAGCAAAGGTGCTGCGGATAACTCCTGCTGTTCTCCGAAATGATGCCATGGGATCTTTCCCATACGTCTGAGGGGCAGACGGGTTCTTGGCTTCATGTCTCACCTGGAAGACAGCACCTCTGACAGTATAGCAACTCCCTCAGGACAGCACTGGGAGAGTCTGTTTGGATTTTCTTTAGTGCACAAGCCTCTGGAGTGGGATTTGAACCTGAACTGCAGGAACGTGGGCAGACACAGCCACAGATAGCTGTGTCCCAGAGCATGACCCTCAGCACCAATCTGGAGTGTCATTCTGGATTATCAGCTCATTCTCTAGGTATGTGGCTGGACCCATAGATCGTTGTTGGGGGAATGTATGAAATGGAGTTGAGATACGGATCAGCCATGATCAAATTGAATGACGGAGCAGGCTCGAGGGGCTGAATGGCCTCCTCCTGTTCCTACGAATGTGACCTTCCCACCTACAGGTGAGAGTGCTGCCAACAGGCAATGTGTCAGCAAGCCGCTGTTTGGAATGGCAGGTCCAGGTGCTTTACGCTGGCAAGGTCGAGGTGTCTCTTCAACTCACACTACAAAAAAAAAATTTCCCTGCGGTATTCAAGAAAAAAATCCTTCCTTTTTGGAATAAAACCTGCCGGTGCAAACCTTCACACTTCCAGGCTCAATCTTGCCCAGCAGGTGATGGGGTCAGTGCACTCTCCAATATCATAGGAAAAAACGAGTTAACAGCTCATCGGCACTTGGCTTGGAAACCTCTGCTTTTTTTTTTTGCATTTTGTTCTTGCCTAAATGAACTTTTCACACACCAAGAATTTTAATCAGAAGAAATTAATCCTGCGGAGTTATTAAATGTTCCGTTGGTGCAGATGTGAAGCTAGGCAGTGGTGCAAGAAAACCTGCAGCAGGCCCCAAAGGGCGTCAGGAAGACTGGAGTGTAAAGCTTCCTAGGCTGTTTTCTTTCCACAAGCTGCTTTCTCCTCAGCCTTGTTGGGAGAGTCATTTCCCCTGTCCTCTCCCACAAGCCTGGTGAGGTGAGTGTGATGTTCCTGAATCTTGTTGCAGTTGAATTTGGAGGACATCCAGGCTTCGGCTTACACGTGCGAAGAAATGACCATCTCTAACCGGGAAAAGCCCATCCTCTTCGCCTTTCGAGGCTCCACTATTGCCAAGTCCCTGGTCATCAACACCCTGGTCACCAGGATTAACTGGCGTAGCTGTGCCATGTTGTTCGGGGCTCTGTGGGCAGCACCCTTGCCTCTGAGTCGGAGGTTGTTGGTTCAAGTTGCGCTTCAGAGACTTGAGCACAAGAATCCAGGCTGACACTCCCAGTGCAGTACTGAGGGAGTGCTGCAGCGTTGGGGGAGCTGTCTTTTGGATGAGGTGTTAAATTGAGGCCACTCGGGTGGACATAAAAGATCCCATGGCACTATTTCAAAGGTCAGTGTTCGGGCCAATATTTATCCCTCAATCAACATCACAAAAACAGGGTATCTGGTCACCAACACATTGCTCTTTGTGGGAGCTTGCTGTGTGCAAATTGGCTGCTGCTTTTCCTACAACAGTGACTACACTTCAAAAGTACTTCATTGGCTGCAAAGCCTTTGGGACATCCTTTGGTCATGAAAGGCGCTATATAAATGCAAGTCTTTCCTTTTTTTTCCCCATCTACAAAGCTTCACAATGATGGAATACACCCCAGACACCCCCGCACTCAACAAACGTGACACAATCTAGGGCCGAGCAGTTTGCTTGACATGTGGTCAGTGTAGCGTGTTTGGGAGGATCAGGTAACCTTGGACCTAATGATTCCCAAAGTTTTCCAACACCGGGGATGTTTACCTGTCACATCTGGGTCTGTAGTAGACTAAATGATAGAGATTGATCACCGTGATAAGTCACCAAGTCCATTTTAGTTGAGGGAAGGACAGGATTGGCAGCTAAACGTTCCGGGATTTAGGTGCTTCAGGCGGGATAGAGGGGGATGTAAAAGGGGTGGGGGAGTTGCATTACTGGTTAAGGAGAATATCACAGCTGTACTGCGGGAGGACACCTCGGAGGGGTCATGCAGCGAGGCAATATGGGAGGAGCTCAGGAATAGGAAGGGTGCAGTCGCGATGTTGGGGGTTTTCTACAGGCCTCCCAACAGCCAGTGGGAGATAGAGGAGCAGATATGTAGACAGATTTTGGAAAGATGTAAAAGCAACAGGGTTGTTGTGGTGGGTGATTTTAACTTCCCCTATATTGACTGGGACTCACTTAGTGCTAGGGGCTTGGATGGGGCAGAATTTGTAAGGAGCATCCAGGAGGGCTTCTTGAAACAATATGTAGATAGTCCAAATAGGGATGGGGGCCGTACTGGACCTGGTATTGGGGAATGAGCCCGGCCAGGTGGTCGAAGTTTCAGTAGGGGAGCATTTCGGGAACAGTGACCATAATTCCATAAGTTTTAAGGTACTTGTGGATAAGGATAAGAGTAATCCTCGGGTGAAGGTGCTAAATTGGGGGAAGGCTAATTATAACAATATTAGGCAGGAACTGAAGAATTTAGATTGGGGGCGGCTGTTTGAGGGTAAGTCAACATCTGACATGTGGGAGTCTTTCAAACATCAGTTGATTAGACTCCAGGACCAGCATGTTCCTGTGAAGATGAAGGATAAGTTTGGCAAGTTTCGGGAACCTTGGATAACGAGGGATATTGTGAGCTTAGTCAAAAAGAAAAAGGAAGCATTCATAAGGGCTAGAAGGCTGGGAACAGACGACGTCCTTGAGGAATATAAAGAAAATAGGAAGGAACTTAAGCAAGGAGTCAGGAGGGCTAAAAGGGGTCATGAAAAGTCATTGGCAAACAGGATTAAGGAAAATCCCAAGGCTTTTTATACGTATATAAAGAGCAAGAGGGTAGCCAGGGAAAGGGTTGGCCCACTCAAGGACAGAGGAGGGAATCTATGCGTGGAGCCAGAGGAAACGGGCGAGGTACTAAATGAGTACTTTGCATCAGTATTCACCAAAGAGAAGGACTTGGTGGGTGATCAGTCCAGGGAAGGGAGTGTAAATAGTCTGGGTCATGTCGATATCAAAAAGGAGGAGGTGTTGGGCGTCTTGAAAAACATTAAGGTAGATAAGTCACCAGGGTCTGATGGGATCTACCCCAGAATACTGAGGGAGGCAAGGGAGGAAATTGCTGGGGCCTTGACAGAAATCTTTCTATCCTCATTGGCTACAGGTGAGGTCCCAGAGGACTGAAGAATAGCCAATGTTGTTCCTTTGTTTAAGAAGGGTAGCAAGGATAATCCAGGAAATTATAGGCCGGTGAGCCTTACGTCAGTGGTAGGGAAATTATTGGAGAGGATTCTTCGGGACAGGATTTACCCCCATTTGTAAACAAATGGACTTATTAGCGAGAGGCAGCATGGTTTTGTGAAGGGTAGGTCGTGTCTCACTAACTTGATCGAGTTTTTTGAGGAAGTGACGAAGATGATTGATGAAGGGCAGTGGATGTTGTCTACATGGACTTCAGTAAAGCCTTTGACAAGGTCCCTCATGGCAGACTGGTACAAAAGGAGAAGTCACACGGGATCAGAGGTGAGCTAGCAAGGTGGATACAGAACTGGCTCGGTCATAGAAGACAGAGGGTAGCAGTGGAAGGGTGCTTTTCTGAATGGAGAGCTGTGACTAGTGGTGTTCCGCAGGGATCAGTGCTGGGATCTTTGCTGTTTGTAGTTTATATAAATGATTTGGAGGAAAATGTACCTGGTCTGAATAGTAAGTTTGCGGACGACACAAAGGTTGGTGGAGTTGCGGATAGTGATGAGGATTGTCAGAGGATACAGCAGGATATAGATCGGTTGGAGACTTGGGCGGAGAAATGGCAGATGGAGTTTAATCTGGACAAATGTGAGGTAATGCATTTTGGAAGGTCTAATACAGGTGGGAAGTATACAGTAAATGGCAGAACCCTTAGGAGTATTGACAGGCAGAGAGATCTGGGCGTACAGGTCCACAGATCACTGAAAGTGGCAACGCAGGTGGATAAGGTAATCAAGAAGGCATACGGCATGCTTACCTTCATTGGTCGGGGCATAGAGTATAAAAATTGGCAAGTCATGCTGCAGCTGTACAGAACCTTAGTTAGGCCACACTTAGAATATTGCGTACAATTCTAGTCGCCACACTACCAGAAGGATGTGGAGGCTTTGGAGAGGGTACAGAAGAGGTTTACCAGGATGTTGCCTGGTCTGGAGGGTATTAGCTATGAGGAGAGGTTGGATAAACTCGGATTGTTTTCACTGGAACGACGGAGGTGGAAGGGCGACATGATAGAGGTTTACAAAGTTATGAGCGGCATGGACAGAGTGGATAGTCAGAAGCTTTTTCCCAGGGTGGAAGAGTCAGTTACTAGGGGACATAGGTTTAAGGTGAGAGGGGCAAAGTTTAGAGGGGATGTGCGAGGCAAGTTCTTTACACAGAGGGTGGTGAGTGCCTGGAACTTGCTGCCGGGGGAGGTGGCGGAAGCAGGTACCATAGAGACGTTTAAGAGGCATCTTGACAAATATATGAATAGGATGGGAATAGAGGGATAAGGACCCCGGAAGTGCAGAAGGTTTGAGTTTAGGCAGGCATCAAGATCGGCGCAGGCTTGGAGGGCCGAATGGCCTGTTCCTGTGCTGTACTGTTCTTTGTTCTTTGTTCTATGTGACGATCAGGATGGAAAAAGGTGAACTAGATAGAATTTAGTCTTTTATTCCCTCCCAATTCCTATGTTCTCATGGTGTCGCTGCCACTGGGCTCCATATCCAACGCTTCTGGTGCACCATTGCAGTGCGTATTAACTACATCTCCCAACCTCCCTTCCCCTATGCCAACTACCATTGAGAGCGGCAGGAGCAGTTGCATTACGGGCAATTGGGGCAAGTGGCTGGGGGCAACTCCAACCTGATTTGAACATGCATCCCTGTTCCTTCATCGGCCCCAGATCAAAATCCTGGAATTCCCTTGCCTGAGGCCATCAAGGGAGAAGCGTTGTCGCGCAGGACTGTGGTGGTTCAAGAAGGCAGCTCACCAACTCCACCATTGTGAGGGACGGGCAACAAATGTCAGCCTTGCCTGTGCCGCCCAAAAGGGCACATTTGTGTGCACTGGTGGTAAAGTGCATTTTGTGATTCCACTTGCCTCAGCAATG
Source organism: Heterodontus francisci (assembly GCF_036365525.1). Lineage (NCBI taxonomy): Eukaryota > Metazoa > Chordata > Chondrichthyes > Heterodontiformes > Heterodontidae > Heterodontus > Heterodontus francisci. Next base: position 22,689,667 of record NC_090413.1, on the reverse strand, counting down.
AGAGCCAGAGGCGGAATGAAGCCCGCTCAAAAAGCGAATCCTGTCCTCGTTTTGGTGTGAAACTGGGCAAGGGTTGCTGCCATCTGGTGGTTGGGGAGGGGTGGTGGGGGGAATGGCTGTTTTTAATTTTAGGAAATTTCTACTTTGATGCGCAAGTCTTTGGAAGTTTAGTTTAGAGATACAGCACTGAAACAGGCCCTTCGGCCCACCGAGTCTGTGCCGACCATCAACCACCCATATATACTAATCCTACGCTGATCCCATATTTCTACCACATCCCCACCTGTCTCTATATTTCCCTACCACCTACCTATACTAGAAGCTGTGCTGGGGTCAGGTGCAGGCGCAAACGCTTGTGCAACACTTGTGCCTGAGTGTGTAGTTGTTTTTGAAGAGGCTGAATTGACTCTAGTGTTAGGTGATGGGAATGACGAGCAGATATTGGCCCAGTGCAACGTCAACCAACCAGAGCTAGGCATTGAAGAGGAAAAGATGAGTGGGGCAAATCCCCCATAACAGAAAATGCTGGAATTGTCAGCACCTGGATAAGGCGGGTGAGAGATGGGGGAGGAAAATAGAGAGAGTGTGAGAGAGAGAGATGGAGAGAGGAGGGCCAACATCATCAGAACTGGCCATCAACAGCTACTTTTCACTCATTTCTTAACACAAAGTTTTCTCTTCCTTTCCTCCTCTCTCCTCACCATTCGCCCAATTTCTCATCTGTTTGCCCACTGAACACAGCCAGACTCTCCCAACAAAGTAACCAGGCTTGTTATGTTTCTCTATCACCCAGCTGGGTTCCAGCAATATTTTAATCAGGTAAATTATAGGTAACATGAGCTTTCATTTGGCTTCTGTGGACATTGCTGCAGGAAGTCTTCACCCTAACTCTTGGAGTTAGCTTCAAAAGGTGTTCTCACTCTCATCTGATATAAAGACTTGTAGTGCCTGGATCTCAGCGGGATGCCCAATAAGATGCCCTCACTGCCATACAACCTTCACTCAAACAGTCTCTGCCATCCCCCAGCCTCAAATGGGCACAACCATTGAGGGGGGAGGAATTTTGTATTACAATGACCTTTGATATGAATGCTAGGATTGTTGACCCCTCCCTTCACCTCCCCCCACAATGGCCCACACCCCCCCAGCAAATTCCCTTGCTTTCTCTTGAAGGAAAGAGAGCGAGCAGCACTAAATCTCAATAGCCAACTAACCGATGAAACAGAGACGGTCCAACACTAACCTATATATAGAATCCCAAAGTGACCATTTGCTTTGCTCAATCCCAAACTTGGGATTTCTCTCCAGCAGGCACCATTCCCTCATCAGAGAGACTTCCAACCTACTTCTGGTGTGTACCTCCAGTGTTACCAGCATCAGAATGATACTAGGCTGAAAGGGTTAAGTTATAAGGAATAGTTATGTAGACTAGGCTTGAATTCCCTCGAGAATAGAAGATTAAGGGGTGATCTAATTGAGGTATTTCAGATGATTAAAGGATCTGATAGAGAGAAATTTCCTCTGCTGGAGGGGGTGGGATTGTGGGAGTCCAGACCAAGGGACCATAATCTTAAAATTAGAGCCAAGCCATTCAAGAGTGATGTCAGGAATAACCTCTTCACAGAGTGGTGGAAATCTGGAACTCTCTCCCCCAAAAAGCTGGAGGGTAACCACCTCCAGGCGCTTACCCATTGTCTCCTGAGACAAGGAGGCCAAAGATGGGGTTAATTGAAAATGTCAAAATTGAGATTTTTTTTTTGTTGGGTTAGAGTAGGTAGGGGTTACTAAATCAAGGTGATTACGATATAGGTCAGATATGATTTAGCTGAATGGTGGAACAGGCTTGAGGGGCTCAATGGCCTCCTCTTGTTCCTAACTGGCTATTGTGAGCTATGTCACGCTGGCCTGGCTCCGCTCTCTCATAGCGAATACAGGTCTCCATCACATACTGTACATCCAAGATGAGGAACTCGCCTCATGGCAACATGATACAGGATACAGCATGTCTTGCTTTGCCAGGGCATGACCAGTTGAAACATCCAGTTGGTTTGATTACTCTTCAACTGGATCATTTTCACTGGTACATCCTGACATTAAAAGACAAGTCTCTTGATCTGGTTCTGTGCTCATGGTACAAGCATTAACCCAAGGGTATGGTAGTCTCGACTTTATGGAACTGGATGAGTAACCTAGAGGTTGTAAGTTCAAATCCCAACACTGTCAAGTGGAATTAAATTCAACAAACCTGACATCGGAAGAATAACCATGAAAGCCACTGAATTGTCGTTTAAAAACTGAACTGGTTCAACAACGACCTCAGGGCAGGGAACCTGCTAATCTCACATAGCCTGGCCTACATGTGACTCTAGTCCCCTGTTATGTGGTTGACTCTTCATGCTTTCAGGGTAACTTAGCAATGGGTAATAAATCCTGTTTCACCAGTGTCACACATGTCCCAAGAACAGATAAAGCCCCATTCAATCACACTATGAACAAGTCTGCAGATTGAGACCAATGTGGATTTGGCACAGATTATCCAAATGAGCTTGGTGTTGAGTTGGCCATCTAACATTCCGCCCATGGGGGTTTTTTAAAATTTAAGTGTGGAGTGCTTATTTCTGTTGCATCCAATGAGCTATTCTCAGAAGCCAATGCGAGCTGTATGGTGGTTGTACCTGTGGTTATTGGCATGCCTCAGGAGATTAAATAGGACATGAGGTTGTAATCATTATGTTTCCAAAGCTATGTCCACCCACTGATGGGATAAAACAGATCTGTTAGACGCACTGAAAAATACTGAAGCTCTATCTGTACAGAAGTGGCAGTAACATTCTGAGTCCCATCTTCATCGATGTTTGAAACAGAGGAAGCAGTAGAGGAGAGTGCGGTCCAGTTGGAGTGTTCCATCAACTAAAAAACAACCAAATAAGAATTTGTTTACGCACTTACATAGCGCCTTTTGAAGTAGGAAAATGTCCCAAAGCACGTCACGTTTACACTGACCCAAATGAGATATAAGGCGGGTCACTAAAACCTTGGGCAAAGGGCAAGATTTCAAGGCGAGGTTGAGAGTTGGAGAGGTTTAAAGAGGAAAACCCAGAGCTTGGGGCCTAGACAACTGAAGGCAATGGTTGGGGGGAATGTGTGGGGGAAGGTAATGAGGGAGAATTGGAAGAGGCCAGAGTTGAAGGAATAGGCCTGGAGGAGGTTATAGACATATGGAGGGATGAGGCCATGAAGGGACTGGAGGATGAGAATTTGAAAAGGACAATGTTTGTAGGCATGGGGTGACGGGTGAGCAGGACTTGGTGTGGGTCAGAACACATGCAGCAGAGTTTTGAATAAGCTCCAGGACGGGAGCCCAGCCAACAGAGCATTGGAATCATGGAGGTGACAAAGCATGCAGTGGAGGTTGAAGTAGGTGGTGTTTGTGACAGAGATGATAAGGGGGTCGGAAGCTCAGCTCGGGGTCAAATCAGATGCCATGGTCGGGAACCATCTGGTTCAGCCTGACACATTGGCCAACATCCACACGCTGCAACGCTCTCCCACGCCAAAGTTGTACTGTTGGCTTTCTGATGGAATGAAGCAGTATTTCCTCAGTACTTGCTTGACATGCTGTACAGCAACTGCCAACCTGGGCCTGGGAGACGAGAGAGAGTTCCATTTTACTCGTGTGAAATGGGTGTATTCAACTATTTTAATGCTCTCCCCCACCCCCTAAGACCTCTTCTCCAGACTCATGACTCGAAGGACACAGGCCCACCCGCCTGCAGCTTTTCCGAGTGACCAGTCTTCAGGCATGCTCCGTAGGGAATGTCAGAAGGCTGTTCGATTACGTGAGCCATCAGAACCAAGCCACACCTTGTAAAACACGCATCACATACACCTTTCTAATGTGGGGGCGAGTTAATCGTGATGAGAAGAGGGAACATTGGCTAAATTTTTTTTTTTACCAAAAATGAATTTTCGCTTTCTTGCATTACAACAGTGACTACACTTCAAAAAAAAAAGTACTTCATTGGCTGGAGAGCACTTTGAGAGTTCCGGGGGTCGTGAAAGGTGCTACATAAATGCAAGTCTTTTTTCTCCCCTCCTTATGACTGCAGCTCAAAGGCCGGCCACGTCACCACGTTAGCTTGGAAAGGACTAACACAGCACAGATGCTTGATCGAAATTGGGGAGCGCAGTCTGTTATGTGGAGAGGCTAGAAAAACTGGGAGGTTTCTCCCTGAGAGCAGAGCAGGTCGAGAAGAGATTTAGTAGAGGCTCAAAACGATGAGGACTTTTGATAGAGTAAATAAGACGAAACTGTTTCCAGTGGCAGGTGTGTCAGTAACCAGAGGACACAGATTTAAGATAACTGACAAAAGAACCAGAGGGGAGATGGGATGATTAATTTACACAGCGAGTCGTTGTGATCTGGAACGTGCTGCCTGAAAGGGCGGTGGAAGCCGAGTCAAGAGTAACTTTCAGAAGGGAACTGATAAATACTTGAAAAGGTAAAATGTGCAGGGGCTTTGGGGGAAGTGCAGGCGAGTGGGACTGCATTGGGGGGGCTGTTTCACAGAGCCTGTACAAGCAAGATGGGCCGAATGGACTACTTCTGCGCAGTTGGAGCGACTGATAAATGTAATCACATCACCATCGAGGAAAGCAATATATCAATCGACACACACTATGATGCAGCAGAGAGGCAACAGTCCACAACAATCCCGAAATGTTTTCATATGAATGCCCTGTGGGTAAGGGTTCTAGAAGATGGAATGACTAACCTGGGGGTGTTGGGGCTATACAACACGGCCTGTTTATGGAGATAGCTCAGTGTGCAGTTTGAGTTGGGTAGAAAAATAAAACTCAAAGCAGATGGTGGATTTGGCTGCAGTCCCACTTGGAAGCTCTTCCAAGCATGCCGAACTGACTGTTTGCTATTCCGCAACGCATGACTGCTGTACACCCTAACCAGACCCCCGCTCCACCCCAAAAACATTAACCTTCTCGGGCCCGGCTCGTTCTATCAGCTGTTTATATTTTCCCCCTGTATCCGGGAGTGGGGCGTAAGGTAAAACAGTTTGAAATTCAGACCAGGCAGATCATTTGATTTGGGGCATTGTCTGTCTCACTAATGGAGAGATTGGGCTCGCCATCGAACGTCTGCGTTTCTTTAGTTGATTGGGCTAAGTGCTTTGTCTCAGGGGATGCCCTGGGGATTTTTTTTTTGGGGGGGGGGCACACTTGTGGTCCCCCTGGGATGGGTGATGGGCATTTGGCAAGGTGGGGAATAATCCAGGTCACTATCCAGAGGCCTCCACTGGAGACTGTGCACAGATGGATAGTGGGGGGGGATACATTATGTGAAGCCCTCCACAGTGGAATAACCATCCAATATCCACTGTGAAGGACACAGATACAATGGGTCTTCCTTTAGGAAGGATGGGAAGGCTTTGGAAAGGGTACAGAAGAGATGGTTCCAGGGATGAGGGATTACAGTTGCGTGGATAGACTGGAGAGCCTGGTGTTGTTCTCCTTAAGAGCTGCGAAGGCTAAGTGGTAATTTGATGGAGGTGTTTAAAATCACAAAGAGTTTAGCTAGAGTAAATAAAGAGAAATTATTACCAATGGCTGAAGGGCCGCTAATCAGAGGGCACAGATCTAATGTAATTGGCAAAAGAACTAAAGGCGACATGAGGAGAAACCTTTTTAAGCAACGAGTGGTTAGGATTTGGAATACACAGCTTGATAGAGTGGTCATTACAGATTCAATAGTAACTTTCAAAATAGGATTGAATAAGTACTTGAAGGAAAAAATTACAGGGGTAGAGGGAAAGAGCAGGTGAGGGGGAACAACTGGAGGGTTCTTTGAAAGAGCCAGTGCAGATTCGATGGGCCAAATGGCCTTCAGTATTGTACTGCTCTCTTATTCTAATGATCGTTCTGCTGGTTGTTTGTTTGCGGGATGTTGCCTGCCACACTGGTCTACAGAACAGCAGCCCCCGCACTGTGAAGTAACTCAAATGAGATAACGTTTGACCTTCTCAGCGCTGTGTTAACGTGTGGTATAAGTGTGAACTTTTTTTTGTATGCAGTGATCACTCAAGTGAGGTTCTTGAGGGCTGTCACTCCCTGTGAAACTGCACCCCAAAAGTCATTACATTTTTCATTTTCCATTACAGATTTCACAATTGGTTTCTTCCCAGCTTTGAGGAGCTTTCTCAGCGAGTAACCAAGAGTCTTAGTAAGGTCCTAATTTCAACCCCTGGTCTGTGCTACGTTGATGCTTGACTGGTGGCAGGGTCACCATATTGGACCTCAGTGTCCTGCCTTATGGAGTATGGGGGGTGGGGAGGGTGGGCGAAGAATCAGCCAGGGTTCCTGCTTCCGATCACTCTCCAGCAGTTCCTCCTGGCAGTGTGGATATGTGGAAGAACAATTAAATCAAAAAAGATATTTAGAAAGGAAAAGGTTCACAAAATGAGAAGCGTTGTACCTGGGGTCTATGATGAGCTGGGAAAAGTGTTGGAAATATAAGAACAGGTCTGTGCAACATCGAGGGCCGAAGGGCCTGTACTGCGCTGTAATGTTCTAATTCTAATTCTGATTCTAACTGAAGTGGACGTGATCCAGGTTTTTAAACCTCGATGGGATACAGTGGGACATTTCTTTGTGCTAAACCCATGGAGATAATAACAAAGACTTGCATTTATATAGCTCCTTTCACAGCAGATATCTGAAAGCACTTTGCAGCCAATGAAATACTTTTGAAGGGTAGTCACTGTTGTAATGTAGGAAACATAGCAGCTAGTATTTGCACAGCAAGCTCCCACAAACAGCAATGTGATAATGACCAGATAACTTTTTTTTGATGTTGAATGAGGGAAACTATTGGTCAGGACACCGAGGATAACGCCCCTGCTCTTCTTTGAAATAGTGCTCTTCAGCCTTTTCCATCCACCTGAGTTTAACATCGCAGCTGAGAGACAGCACAGAGCTCCCTCAGTACTGCACTGGAGTGTCAGCCTTGGACTTTTGTGCTGGAGTTGGATTTTGAACCCAGAACTTTGTAAATTAGAGGCAAGAATGCTACCAATTGAGTCACAGCTAGCACCTCACTCAGTTAGTGGAAACCACAAGCTAACTTAAAGAAGAATTACTTTCCATTTTGAATTGTTAACTTCCAGAACAGTCAGCCTTTGACTTGCTGCTATCCCACAATCCCAGTACCATTTTAAGATGGAAGGAGAGAGAGTCATAGGATCAGGAAAGAGGCCATTCAGCCCCTCAAGCTGGTTTCCCCCATTCACCGAGATCATGGATCATTTGTGTCTCAATTCCATTTACCTGCCTAGGTTTCATATCCTTTAATATACTAACTAATTTTTTAAAAAAGCAATTTTAATTGTGACATTTTTAATTGACCCTCTGCCTCAACAGCATTCTGTGGGTCGAGAGGCCTGGATTTCCACTCCCCTTTGTGCGAAGAAGTGCTTCATGACATCACCTCTGAATAGCCCAGCTCTAATTTGAAGGCTATTCGTTTTGTTCTGGTCTCCTCCTGGCAGGGAAAATCTCTAACTACCCTATCAAATCCTTTTTAGTCAAACACCTCAATTAGATCACCCTTTAATCTACTAAACAAAAGGGAATACAAGGCCAGTCCGTGCAACCTGTCCTCATAATTTAAGCGCCTGGAGTTAATAGTAACTCATTAACAGGTTTTCCATCCCTTTGACAGATAACAGCTGATTCCACTAATAGACTATGAACAGGTTCCAGCTATGACTCTGTGACCCCTGAATAATGAATGGTGAGAGAAAGATGTTTCGGACGAGCCCTGCCTGTACTAGCCCAGGGAGTGTGAATTAGAATTTCCACCAGGTGTGTCAAAGAGATCAGGTTAGACGTGTGCGTCCTGACTGTGTAATCAGACATCAGCAAACCAGGAATTACTTAGACAATAAAAACAAGAAATGCTGGAATCACTCAGCAGGTCTGGCAGCATCTGTGGAAAGAAAAGCAGAGTTAACGTTTCGGGTCAGTGACCCTTCTTCGGAACCACTTAGGAATCACTTAGTGCGCGTGAGCAGTGAAGAGCTAGATTACCTGAAGTATGCAAAGTGGTGGAGATTCAATATGGTGGGTGGACTTTCACTATAACACTGAAATTCTGTAAAGGTATGACTTGGTGTGGACAATCTTTGTTGTATCATGAAACTCCTGATGATTGTAGAAGTACAGTTGTAGGTCAGCCCATGGTGTTTGGTTAACCTTTTTGAAGGTGTATGAACTTCCAATTTCTGTTCAGCTCCCACCCCCTCTCCACTTTTCTCTCCTGGCTGGGAGGGTGAGGGTCCCATTGACTTTGCAGTTCACCGCTGTGAGACTAGCCAAAGTGCCTCTGTGACAATTCTGCAGTTAACAGCAGGAAATACATGGCAGGCCAGTCAGCCTCTGACAAAAATGTTTCTGGTGGGACTCTTGAATTGAATTTTTATCTCTGCAGGAGACGCTTCCTACTTCCTCCTCCCACCTGCTCCTTCTGGTTGGTTCTTCTTGACTGTGGTAGAATGGAGAATCGAGTCCCACATTGTAGATTATAAAGGAAGGAAATCTATCTTTTTTTCAGCAAACAAAACATGGCCATTAGAGACCAGTGCAACTTGCTTTTTTTCATCCCCCCCCCTTTAGATCACCTGTGCTCTTTGATCTCCACACACGACACTTTGAACCAAGATGTTAACATCAGTGCTTTGTAGTGTAATAATGCATGTCTAAGTTGTTTTGTGCTGGAGTCGGGGAGTAAAAGCTGATTAAGGCACTCAGCCATGCCTGACACTTCAATCTGCTCAAGGTGCCTTACTTCAGTGCTCAACCTGCCTTGTAGGATGTCATGGTGACTTCATGGTTCTGGTTGACACCAATCTTGGGCAAGGTAGGAGGAAAGAGAATGTGAGAAAGTGTTGGCTACTCTCCCATGTGACTGGGAGGGGTAATACTCTCATTCTGCTATTGGGGACCACTCAACAGTTGCTGTTTATCTTCACTATAAGACTACACGTTTATAATATTTGGGATAAAGGTGGGGTGGGACACTGGTTTCCCCTTAGGTCCCTCCACTCACCCCTCAAGCAAAATAGCTTGGGTTGATGTGGTGAACCCTGTAGGGGTACCACAAGTACCTTCCTGCTACCCTCTGGCACTGTGTTCTTTGAATGGCAGACTTTGCTCTTTGAGTAGTGGTCTTCCCTCCTGACTCCCACCTTGAGTTCATACTCCGGCTGCTGATTTATAGCCAGAGACAGCCCAGAAGGATAGATACAAGGAGAAGCCATTTAGCATCAACTGTGGGAGTTGGAACAAGGCAGGATTAACATCCCAGCACTTGAGGAGTTGGGTAACAGCAACAACAACTTACATTTATGTAGTGCCTTTCACAGGGCTACTGCTAAACAAAATTTGACACCAAGCCACATAAGGAGCTATTAGGAAAGGTGACCAACAGTTCAAAGAGGTAGGATTTAAGGCACGTCAGAAAGGAACAGAGAGAGATGGCAGGGAAGGGAGTGAATTCCAGAGCTTGGGGCTAGGCAGATGAAAGCACAGCCGCCAATGGTGGAAGTGATGAAAATTGGGGATGCGCAAGAGGATAGAATTGGATGAGCAGAGATTTTGGAGGGTTGCAGGGCTGGAGGAGGTTACAGAGATACGGAGGGACAGCAGCGAGGCTATTGAGGGATTTGAAAGCAAGGATGGGAATTTTTAAAATTGAGATGTTGTTGGACTGGGAGCCAATGTAGGTCAGCAGAAGGGTGACGAGGCTTAGTGCAAGTTAGGATATGGGCAGCAGAGTTCTGGATGAGCTCAAGTTTAGGGAGGGTGCAAGATGGGAGGCCGACCAGCAGAGTACTGGAATAATCAGGTCTGGAGGTAACAAAAGGGATGGGTGACGGTTTCAGCAGCAGATGAGCTGAGGCAGGGGCCCAGATGGGTAATGTTACAGAGGTGAAACTAGGTCGTCTTAATGATGGAACAGTGAATATGCTGGTTGAAATCAGAGACCAAAGAGAAACTATGGGTTGGTTTTTTAGATCCCGCCAGGGGCAGGAATGGAGGTAGACGGGTGATGAAATTAGTGGCACTAGCCAGTGTGCCGGTTTCCTGTCACCGTTTTCGTCGCTGGCGGGGGGCAGGTCAGCCCAGAGAATCTGCTGCTAAGTGAAATTAAAGTTGTTAAAGAGCTCATTGAGAGCTTGTTGAGGTGCACGCTGAGATTTTGGTGGGGGGGTGCGCTGGGTCACGGGAAGACCAGGCGCATGGAGACGGCAACACGAAGGGGGAGCCAGTCATGGCCAACCCCAGGAAATTAAGTGGGTGGATAAAGGGAGAACAGCCAATAGGTGGACTCTGTCATTGGCACATCAGGTGTACGCAGGTTGTCGAGAGATTGTTGATTCTGGTAGTGCAGGGGGTTTTCACCCTCCTGGTATCACAGGGGCATAGGAAGGGGCCAGGTTACCAAACACAACTGGGAGGCCACCTGAGCACAAGGAAGGCAACAGCTGCCAATGGGACCACGATTCTCAGATTTTGGGCCCAGTAGCGATGAGGAACAAGCTCCTCCGCAGGAAGGGCAGATCCCCGGGTATCAGAACGGCAGAAGAGGGATGAGGGGCAGGAAGGACACGGAGGCCATACCCTCAGCATAGGCTGGACTGCCGAAGATGGAGCTACCAGAATATGTCGAAGAAGCAGTGCCGCAGGAAGACTGCGGCTCTCCAGGCAGATGTTCGGAGATTTGTGCCCTCGTCATGGAAAACCTCACACCTCGCTGCACCGCTCGCCATAACTGCCAGTAGCCGTCAATGTCACTGTGGCCTTGCACTTTGCCTCTGGCTCCTTCCAAGGATATGTAGTGGACCTTAGTTGCGTCGTGCAAATGGCTGCACGCCATTGCACCTCACAGGTCACTGATGCCCTATTTGTGAGAGCCTGACAGTACATTCAATTCCAGGCAGATGGGCCTCACAGGCACAAAGGGCAATGGGTTTCTCCTCCATCGTTGGATTCCCTAGGTGCAGGGCATCATTGATTGCACCAATGTGGCCATCAAGGTACTAATTGTCCACCCAGTGTGATTCAAAAACAGGGAGGGATTCCAGTCCCTCAACGTTCAACTGGTCTACGACCACATGAAGAATGCCCTCCATGTGTGCGTGTGCTTTCCTGGCAGCTGCCATGACTCCTTCATCCTCCGGCAGTCCAGGATGCCTCCGCTCTTTAATCCACCCCCAAAAAGGGAGACAACGTGTATCCCTTGCGGAGATGGCTACTTACCCTTTTACAAGAACCCGTGGCAGATACATAGAGGCACTACAACCAAAGTCATCTGCTCACAAGAACCACCATTGAGCAGGCCATCGGGCTTCTGAAGATGCAGTTCAGGAGCCTGGACCAGTCAGGTGGCGCCCTGCAGTACGCTGCTGCAATGGTCTCACGCGTTGTGGTGCTCTACTGTGCTCTCCATAATATGGCCCTTCAGAGAGATGTGGACCTTGAAGAGGGTGAGGCCCTGGGATGGCACCACTCATTGGAGGAAGAGGAGGAGGAAGACCTGGAAAAGGAGGAGGATGAAGATGCAGAACAAAGAGGTGCCCTGACTGCCCAGTAAGGTGCCTGGGCCCGTTGAGGGACTCGAGGGTCTTGTCAAGATGCCATCAACATCAAGTATCATCTGATCCAGCATGTTTCAGCTGAGCCCTTCTAACCCAGGAGGACAGCATGGTCTGGAATTCACTTTGAGCTGCCTGTGAGAACACTTCCATTGAAGACATAGCCTGGACTAGATCAACTCTTACCACCAATGAAGGATGCACATCTGTCCAGAGGATGTACAGTGCCTGTCCAAGGACCCTTGCTCTCCTCCGTCACTGCATCTTTCTTGTTCTGCCATTAAAACATGGAAGCTCACATGTGTGGGGTTATGTATCAATATTTACATTGTGTTGAAAAATAGGAAAAGTTCACAGTTACAAGTGATGTGAAGTGTATGCCTACAATAAATGCTCAAGTCCTGGAATACTTCACCCCCCCCACTCCACAACCTTCTGATTCCAAAGCAAGAGTGCTAGCGAGCTCACACTTAAAGGGAGAGAGTAGTTGATCAAATCACTGGAATATATGTAACCAAAGTGAGTGCCTTAATGGGAATGATTCATGTGCATCCTTATATAGATGGAAGAAAGCTGAAAAAGTGACCATGAAAAGACCGCACACTGGGTCTGACCACCTTGGCTTTATGGAAGTGGCACACTCAAGTGATCTCATTGACCGACATTGGCTTCCGGTACAGCGATGCTTTGAATTTAAATTTTCATCCTTATTGTTCCAGTCCCTCCATGGCCACACCTCCTCCCTCTCTCTCTCTGTAACTCCCTACAACCTTCTAAAACCTCTGCGCTCCTCCAATTCTGGGTTCTTGCGCATCCCCGATTTTCCCTCACCAAAAACAGCTGGGCCTTAAACTCTGGAATTCCCTCCCTATACCTCTCCACCTCTCTTATCCTACTCTCCTCCTTTTTATGGTGCTTCTTAGAACTTACCGCTGACAAAGCTTTTGGTCGCCTGTCCTAATATCTCCTTTGGTTCATTGCCAATTTTTATCTGTTCTCCTGTGCAACATCTTGGGATGTGCTGCGACATTAAAAGTGCTAGAAGGAGTGCGTTACTCTATAATCAATCATGAATGGGTGATAAATCAGCTTATTCTATTTATTTTGTGTATATAGACATTTACTGACAGAAAGCTGAGTGTTGTTGTTGACCGTGTCACTCCCAGAGCCATTTTCTGGTTTGTCTCATTAAACTTGGGAGTTTATTTGCATTTTTGTCTATCTGACTTTTCAACAAAAAAAAATTGTTATGACAGCAGCTTTCTTATTTTGGCTCACATAAAAGTTTATTTAACCTTGATAATTAAACTAATTGCTAGAAGAAAGTAAACTGATAGGCATTTTGCCAGCCCTCTGATTCCTGTGAGGTGCACACACTCTTTGTGTTGCGTCCGTTTGAAGCTAAAGAACAGCAGAAGAAAAAAATAAATCTCTCCCCGCCCCCATCACCCCAAAGCTTTAGTGGGTCGGTGATACTGAGCCAAGTGGAACAGAAAGATCCCAGGCTCTTGTGGTTCAAGTGCATGTTGGAGATTTTTTGGTGTTAATTGACAAGTAGGGAGTTCTCAATGGGCAACAATTCGTCTCACAACCCATCTCACTATGAACATGCCTAATGGGCATCCATCGCATTTTTTGTTTGTGGGATCTTGCTGTGCACTGAATGGCTGCTGTGCTTGCCCACATATAGAAGTCCAAGTAACTCATCGTATGTGGAACACTTTGAGACGCTTCTGAGGCGGATGGCCGGTGCTTCATGTACACAAGTCTTTTTTTCTCAATCATGTTGGTGAGTGAGTGGTTTGCCGAGCTTGACTGGGTCTGTCTCGTCAAGGAGTAAGAGCATAAATGGAAACGTGGGTTCAGAAAGGATCAAAGACCTGACCGAGCAGGGAACGCAAAATCTATTGTGGCGGTCTTACCTGTGGCACCACCAAGGGGAACAAGTTTTTTTATCATCAACTCTCCCCGATTCCAAAGCCTCCACAGTATTTATCTATCCCAATATTCAATCCTGGCTTGCTGCCCATTTCTCTCCACCTGCGCCTCAATCCAGGATCAGTCGACTAGAAATGATTGTGTCTCATGAATATTTGATTCTTCAGTAAGATTACCAACCTCGCTGAGCCATATTCCTTGAGGTTTCATGACGTGACCTTCCATCTCCAAGTATTCCGCCTAGTAAAACAGCTTCCTCTTCTACATCCAATATTTTTCGAGCTAATGAATGAAAGTGTTCAAAAAACAATTGGAAAGTAAACTACTTTTTTGAATGCCCCTTATGATCTTTCTCCCGGGTTTGCAGTGTCCGGGAGATTCATCTTCAATTCCCAGACAATCCTGGAGGGTTGGTAACTCTACATCTATAAATCCCTAATCCCATTCCTGATTAAGGCACTAATCCAGCTAATTTTTTTGGAGTCTGCCTTTCAACTCTAGAAGCAAGAAGACTGTTTCCCAGGAATAATGAGACAAAGGGAATGCTCTGAGGCGCTGACCTGCTCCCATTGAAAGGAACGTTGCGTGTGTGTGTGTGTGTGTGTGTGTGTGTGAGAGTTCTGGCCCTCGAACTGCCAAGTTTACATCCTGCACTATTGGATAGGAAGGGGTGGAAGGACAGGACCATGGAGGAACAAAGCCCTAGTGCTAGGGCCTTGGACAGGGTGCCTGGCACGTATCTTCCCCACAGATATTAGGTGAAGGGGGGTTATTTTCTTTGTCCTGGGTCCTGGTAGACCCTTTGGCAGCTCTGTTTAGAATCTGTGTGTAGAAATGTGACTAAACGACAAGAGAGAGTGAAATGGTGAACAATGCTTTGATTCATCAAGCGCTGTTTGGTCTCCTAGCAACGACTGTGCTATATAGCAGTATCGCAACGTGCCAAGATACACCATGGTTTCGAAGGAGGCTTCCTTGCAAACTGCAAATGCAGCCAGTTTAAAGGGAGAATTGCTCCTTTTTTTCTATCTGGCCTAACTGAGCTCCTTCAAACTTTGGAAAATCAACATGCGTTTTTACTACAATGGTTTTTTTTTGATCAATTGTTGTCCCTTTCAAATATAAAATTAAAAAATTCAGGCAAATATTTTGACGCCTTGACAACCATGTTGAGGTGTGCAGCTGCGGTTTAGTAATGGAAGGAGAACAATAGGAGAAGCAGTATAAACATTCATGGCAAACTATCTTTCTCAAAGTTCGGTCTTAGATCAAACATTTGTAACAAAACATCTGAATGTTTGCATGAGTTGCGTTGACTTGAAAATAAATTTCTGCAGCTTAAAATCTTGGACTCCAGCCACCTTTCATTGGCTAAAATGCAAACAGGACCCAGTACGGAGGAACAGTAGGGATTCTTCGCTCTGATGATATTATTCCAAAATATCCTCTGTGGTTCCCTGAGCTTAACAGACCAGCACAACATTTGACATGATTCTGTGAGCCAGCAAACCAATTATGAGCTTGCTTTTCTTTAAAATGCAGGAACTGAGTAGCCACCTATCCTGAAATAAGTCCCAATTCTTTATTCCGCAACCCCCCTCTCACTTTTCTTTCTCCAGTAGATGCGGTTTCTTTGTGAGCCAGTTCCATCAACAAAGACTAACATCTTGTATCTCATCCCATTCTTCAAGAAAAGACAGCATTTGTATAGCACCGTCCATGACGCCAGGCTTTAGTACTTTTGAAGTGTAGTCGCTGTCGCAATTCAGGTAACACAATAGCCAATTTGTGCACAGCAAGCTCCCACAAACAGCAATGTGATAATGGCCCGATCATCTGTTTTTGTGCTGTTGATTGATGGATAAATATTGGTCAGGGCACTGGGGATAACTCCCCTGCTCTTCTTCAAAATATTTCCATGGGATCATTTACGTTCACCTGAGAGGGCTGTCGGGGCCTTGGTTCAACAGCTCATCCAAAAGACGGCACCTCTGGCAGTGCAGCACTCTGGGTATTGCACTGCCGGAGTGTCAGCCCAGATTTTTGTGCTCAAGTCCCTGGAGTGGGAATCGAACCCAAGGCGAGAGTGCTGCCAACAGGGCCATGGCTCAGAAGGATGAGCCTAAATAGTGAGTGTCAGAGTGTTGCTCAACTGTGAGGTGAAAGGAACATTGTCATCTTATCTGACACACACACACACACACACACACACTTTCCAATGGGGGTCAGAAACTACTTCCCCATCTACCCTCCCCAAACCCCAACCTTCGACCAGAACCACTGAGGCTGATTGTAATGTTTCAACTGTTGCTTGACTGGGACTGCAAGGTGGGACCTCGTAGTCTGTGTGGTCTGTACTATACTGGAGAGTTGATTTACGGGGATCTGGGTGTTCGAGGTCATTATCACAAAGGTTAGTATGCAGGTACAACACGTAAATAGGAAAGCTAATAGAATACAGAAGTAGGGAGGTTATGCTTCAGCTATTACAGGGCATTGGTGAGACCACATCTGAAATACTGTATACAGTACTGGTCTCCTTATTTAAGGAAGGATGTAAATGCGTTGGAGGCAGAAGGTTGACTAGACTAATACGTGGAATGGGCGAGGAAAGATTGGACAGGCTAGGCTTGTATCTGCTGGAATTTAGAACAGTCAGAGGCGACTTGATTGAAAGCTATAAGATCCTGAGGGGTCTTGACAGGGTGGATGTGGAAAGGATGTTTCCCCTTGTGGGAGAATCTAGAATTAGGGGTCACTGTTTAAAAATAAGGGGTCGCCCATTTAAGACAGAGACGAGGAGAAATTTTTTCTCTCAGAGGGTTGTGAGTCTTTGGAATTCTCTTCCTCAAAAGGCGGTGGAAGCAGAGTCTTTGAATATTTTTAAGGCAGAGGTAGATAGATTCTTGATAAGCAAGGGGGTGGAAGATTATCGGGGGTAGGTGGAAATGTGGAGTTATCAGTTCAGCCATGAACTTATTGAATGGCGGAGCAGGCTCGAGGGGTCGAGTGGCCTACTCCTGCTCCTAATTCGTATTTTTGTATGTATGTTTGTATGAATGGAGGAGCTACCACCCATTGCTTCCTGATCATTTTAAGCAGCGTAACCACTATGTATTTTACACTAGATAAAATTACAACCTTAACATTGGTGCCCATTCTCTGGTTTTCAACAAATTGTTGTTTTAAACAGTAAGTGCCTACAATATTAATGGGAAACTGGCTGAGAGGAGTCATTAAGCCTGGCACGATGAGAGTGCTGAATTGGTACTTCAGGTGCAGGGAACGATCATCCCGTGTATATTGATGTTGCCACTTTGGTGGAATTGTTAAAAGAATGATGAAAGAACTTGCATTCCTATAGCGCCTTGCACACTCTTTTTATCATTGTATACACCTTGATTAGATCACCTCTGAACTGTCTAAACTCAAGGGAATCCAGCCCAAGCGTATGTATACTGCCCTCATAATCAACTTTTTAGCCCTGATATCTCCTCAACCTTCATTCTAAATTGAGGGGAATTCAGTGCGAGCGTGTACAACCCGTCTTCATGATTTAACCCTCTAAACCCCAGTCTCATTCTGGTGAACCTGAGCTGGCTCGCCCTGCGAGGCCAATATGTCCTTCCTGAGCTGCATAAAACTGGGCACCGTTCTCCAGATGATTTCTGGGTTCTGTACAACCATTTCCCCCACCATCTTCCATCCCCCTTGAGATAAAGGCCAATATTCCGTTAACCTTTTTTTTTGACCACTTTTTGTAATTGGAGTTCCCTAGGTATCAGTTATGTAAATGAATCACTGGGAATGAGCACATAGCACGTTGTTCAAATTAGGGCATTGGGGTTTGTTTGCAATATTACTGGGCAAATCTTTGATTAATTCTGGCAAAGCAGCCTGTGATGATTACATTATTTCACACAGGATCCTTTACAACAAGCAAAGGAAACTTTAATCTCCTCAATGGGCGTAATTCTAACTCTGACCCCTGACATGAAAGGCCAAATATCTCCAACTAATGCCTAAAACCTTCAAAGATGAATAATTCTGACAGGGTTTGTGACAATCTCTTTTTCTTGCAGAGTGTAGGTAGGGAAAAATTAATAAAATTTTTGGACATTAATGGAATTGAGGAATTTGGGCAATTGGCAAGAAAGTGGAGTTGATATAGAAGGTCAGCCATGATCGTACTGAATGGCGGAGCAGTCTTGGGTCGAATAACCTCCTCCTGCTCCTACTCCCTTTTGTCCCTTATGAATAAGGGAGTGAGGGAATGAGATGAGGACGGGAGAGAAGGAATAAGTTGTAATATGGAGGGGTGGGGGGAGAAGAAGAATGGGAGGGGTCCCGAGGAAAGGATGGTACAAAAGGAGAATGCAACCCAGATAGACACATTTTAATCTAGAAAACTAGTAAAAGTTGGCAATTCAAGAATGAAGAATAATGACTTTATACCTTAAACAATACAACATTCATTTTCTTGTATTGTAGTGAAAAAAAAATTCAAGTCTGAAGAAAGAAATGCAAATATTGAAAGCGCTAACTCGGTGCATTTGCAATGGGAAAATAAAATGATTTTACACGTTTTGGTTTTTCTGGAGCAACCTCTGCGCTTCGCAATTGTTAGTGGGATCTTGCTGTGCAACACAGCTGCTGCAGTTGCCTTAAGCCGTTGCATTTGGCAGTTGTTGATTGTGTTGTGACTAGACATTTTGAGATGCAATGTATGATAACTAAATGCAATTTTTTTTTTATGATTCACTTGGCTCATTTTTGTACTTGGTCTTCCTCCTGCATTTTTCACTTTTCCTTCCTTTTTTTTTTTCCTCTCCCTCCTTTATCTTCTTTTTGCAAAAGCAATTCTCCAGCCTTCACTTTGTGTTGGAGTGTCATCTGTGACCTGTATCTCTAGCCTGAAATTAATTTGTACAGTCTTGAAAATGACTAACTGGAATTGGATGATGAGTTGTTTAATTGTTTATCGATTATGCACAAACTATAAATGAGATCCAGGAAACAATCCCAAAGCCAAACTATTTGGATCCTTGCACTTTCTAATAAGGCTAAAACAGAGACTTTGATTTGATTTCTAAAAAATCCTAGATTATTGCATATATGCTTTCCTGCCCAGATACCATCTCTGTAAACTAGTGTTTAGAAAACACAGTGGTGTTTAAGAATATTGTATCTTAGGGAACCATTCAAAGGCACTCGCTGTGCTATCCTGTGTCTCAGTTGGTAGCACTCTGGCCTCGAGTCAAAAGTTTGTGGGTTCAAGTCTCGCTCCAGCGGCTTGATCGCAAAATCTAGACTGGCACTCCAATGCAGTACTGAGGGAGTGCTGCACTGTTGGAGATGCTGTCTTCCAGAAGAGATGTTGAACCAAAGCTCCGTCTGCCCTCTTGGGTGGCTGAAAAGTTCCCATGGTGCTAATTCAAAGAAGAGCAGGAATGCCCTGGCCCAAGTTTACTTCTAAACCAACCCTGCCTAAACCAGGTCGTTATCACACTGCTGTTTGTTGGAGCTTTCTGTATGCAAATTGGCTGCTGCATTACAACAGTGACTGCACTTCAGAAGTACTTCATTGGCTGTAAAATGCTTTGGGATGTTCTAAAGTTGTGAAAGGTTCTATATAAAGGCAAGTTTTGCACTTTCTTTCAGACATTTACTCTATGTGTTGATCACTCTTTCTCTGACATTAATTGTAATTTGCTTTCAAGCACCTTAAACCTTTGCCTTGTGTCCTACTTCCACAGTTACTGAGAGATCCCAATTGATTAAATCTTAGCGCCTGGCTGCAAAGTGGCAGAGACAGGTTTCCTGCTTGTCCTCAAGTCTAACATTTGGTGCTGTGGGTAGAAATCAAAGTGGATGATTAGCCAAAACAAATTGCTGCTGTGGGTAAACTCCAACCTGGTGCTCTAACACACTCTGACACCGCTCTTAGAAAGCTGGTAGCCCTGAATCTAGGACCAGTGACCCATGATAACAAGGAGTTAGACTGAGAGTGCAGTAGGATGTAGGCTTGCATTAACTCAAGCTGCAAGCCTACTTAGCATTGAATGAGTTTTTCACAGGGCGGGGGCGGAGACACACAAAAGCGTAGTTAGCAGCTGTGGTGGATTTACCAACGGTTGACAGGGGTGTGAGTGCTGGAAGGGTTTGATATATTTCCCTGGGAGCGGATGAGAAGTATTGAGGGTATGTTTTACCACTCCCCCAGAAATTGTAGATTTTCCATCATCTTGGACCTGACTGTAATTTTGCCTTTTAAAGCCATGAATTGCTTTCTCTGGAATGGTTAGGTATTTAAAATATGAAAATAAAGGTAGCTCAATCCAATGGTACAGGGTTCAGTTCCCTTTCGATGAGAATTTAACGAGATACATTATCTAGTTTTGTGAATTAAAACCTTATACAGCACAACGCCTACAATAGGGAAGGAGTACTGCACTGTCGGATGTACTGTCTTTCAAATGAGATGTTAAACTGAAGCCCCCATCTGCCCACTTGGGTGGATGTAAAGGATCCCATGGGCACTATTTGAAGAAGAGCAGGGGAGTTATCCCCAGTGTCCTGGTCAATATTTATCCCTCGACTAACATTCACTAAAACAAGTTATTGTTAGTGGGATCTTGCTGTGCAAACATTGGCTGCTACGTTTCCTACATTACAACTGCCGGCAAAATGCTTTGGGACGGCCTGAGGTTGAAAATTGGGTAAGTTTGTTCTTTCTTGATTCCTCTTATTTCACATGGACTGGGCTCTCTCTCTGCTTACTGCCAACTCCACAACCTTCCAAGATATCTGCGCTACTCTTATTCTGGCTTCTTGAGCATCCCCGATTGCTTCACCATTGGAGGCTGCGCCTTCAGCAGCCTAGGACCTAAGCTCTGGAATTCCCTCCCTCCGCCTCTCTACCTCTCTTTCTTCCTTTAAGACGCTCCTTAAGTCCGACAGGGAACAGGGTACTGAATTAGACGATCAACCATGATCTTTTTTGAATGGCGGAGCAGGCCCGAAGGGCCGAATGGCCTACTCCTGCTCTTATTTTCTATGTTTCTACCTCTGTGACCAAGCTTTTAATCATCTGCCCTAATATCTCCTTATGTGGCTTAGTGTCAAATTTTGTTTTATAACACACTCCTGTGAAGTGCCTTGGGACGTTTAATTCGTTAAAGGCGCCATATAAATACAAGTTGTTGTTGCCACCTGATGCTCAATACCAGTGCCTAAGCAAATGGCAAGCAGCTTCCAAATTCCCAGAACAAAACTGGGTGCTATAGTTGAAGACAAGTAGGGCAGCTTTCCATGTTGCTGTGTACATTATAGTAAAATCCCAAATATGGGAAGCACTGTTATTGTTATAAATGGTGAAACATGACTTGGCACAGCTCCATAATTCACCTCCGAAGCATGCCAACTCCGCAAGTGGGCAGTCAAACAAAGCCAGATAATGAATTCACACTAAAAATCAGGCAGCAACGAGACCAGAAGAAGAAAGACAGCCCATCCTCAGATGGACACGCAGGTAACACAAGTTCATTTGAGGAAAGTAAATTTCTATATATGAACATAAGAACATAAGGAATAGGAGCGGGATTGGCCATTCAGCCCTTCGAATCCTCTCCACCATTCACTGAAATCATGGCTGATCTTCTTTAAACTATTTTCCTGCACTTTCCCCATATCCCTTGATGATTTTAATATGTAGAAATCTATCGATCTCAGTCTTCAACTTACTCAATGACTGAGCTTCCACAGCCCTCGGGGGGGGGACAGAGAATTCCAAAGATTCACCATCCTCGGAATGAAGAAATTCCTCCTCATCTCAATGGCCTGCCCCTTATTCTGAGACTGTGTCCCCTGGTTCTGGACTCCACAGCGGGGGGAAACATCCTTCCTGCATCAACCCTGTCGAGCCCTGTAAGAATTTTGTATTTTGAATGTGATCACCTCTCATTCTTCTAAACTCCAGGGAATAAAAGCCCAGTCTATTTAATCTTTCCTCATCGGACAATCCCTCCATCCCAGGAATTAGTTGGTAAACCTTTGTTGCATTCCCTCTATGGCAAGTATATCTTTCCTTAGATGGGGAGACCAAAACTGCGCATGATACTTCAGGCACGGTCTCACCAAGGCTCTATATAATTGCAGTAAGACATCTTTACTCCCAACACTCAAATCCTCTTGTAATAAAGGGCAAAATACCATTTGCCTTCTTAATTGCTTGCTGTACCTGCATGTATGTCTCTTGTCTATAATAAACAGTAGATAAGTGCATCTGCAACGCTTGGAAGCCATCAATTCTTCTTCAGATTTTCCTGCTTTAAGTTCACTCACAATAAACAGCAGGTCTGGTTATGATGACCTCTCGTCTCCAGTCCTACTCTGCACCCCCTCTCATCCACTCCCACCGCACCTCCTGCAACTCATTTGCTTGATACTAGGATCTCCAGTTGCATCTTTCCTTAGGAAACTGTCCAATGTTGACTGAGGACTGTGGGCTTTAAATCAGTTGGTATGTAAGATGTTGGGTAGGGCCAGAGGTTTACAGTGGCTAGGAAAGGACGTCCATTTATATAGCAACTTCTGTGTTCTCAGGACTGTGTCAAACCACTTCACAGCCAATGAAGTACTATTAAAGTGTAGTCACTGTCGTAAGGAAAGATGGCAGCCACTTTGTGCACAGCAAGCTCCCACAAACAGCACTGATATTAGTGACCAACTCTGTTGGTTGAGGGATATATATTGGCCCCCGGGACATCAGGAGAACTTGCCTGTTCTTGTTTGAATAGTGCCGCGGGCATTTTTAAAAAATGTTATCCTAGAGGCTAAACGGGGCTTTGGTTTAACAGCTTGTGCAAGAGGTAGGATTTCCAAAAGAGCTATGCTGAAGTGGCAGTCAAGATCGGGTGCTCTGAAGTGGGTCTTGCACCTGCGACCTTCCTACTTAGAGGTGAGAGTGCAACACTAAGCCAAGGCTAGCACTTCAATCAAATTCCATTTTAGTGACGTCCGATTCTGGGATATTTACTCAGTTGCCCCATAAGAAGACTGTTTTTACAATGAAAAGGAATAACCCGGAGCACAAGCCTTGACTCTGATGATGCCTAAGGCAGCTTATAAATCTGGATTCACTGTAGTGCCCTGTCATGGTGGTGGTCTGCCCAAGAGCAGGTCCTCTGCTCCTTTTCTCCATGCATGAGAGATGAGCATGATTAGGGAAGAGGGTATGTGAGGTGGTTTCCCATTGCCTTCCTCAGACCGGAATAGGAATTGAACCCACACTGTTGATGTTGTTCTGAATTATATCTAGCCACCTAAGCTACCTGGTTTCCAAATTCACATGTAGTAAGCACTGGAAATCAGCAATATATTTAATGCATTTACAATTCCCCTCCTTGTTTTCAAATTCCTCCATGGCCTCGCCCATCCCTATGTCTGTAACATCCTCCAACTCTACAACCCTCTGAGATCTCTGCGCTCCTCCAATTCTGGCATCTTGCGCACCACGGATTTTCTTCACTCCACTATCGGCTGTGGTGCTTTCACCTCTCTACGCCCCAAACTCCAGAATTCCCTCTATAAACATCTCTGTCTCTCTCTCCTCCTTTTTATGTCTCTCATTTCAAACCTACCTTTTTGTCCAAGCATTTGATCGGCTGCCCTAACATCTCCTTAAGTGGTTTGGTGCCAAATTTGGTTAAAGCTCCTGTGAAGCTCCTTGGGATGTTTTTAATATAGTTGTGGACAAAATTTAACCACTCTCGAGTCCACGGGATTAAAGCAAATCAGGACTTTATTTTTCAAGCATATGCAAGGGAGAAGTCTCTGGTTCACCCAAAGAGCTTCTCAATGAAACAGAGCCTGTAGCACACATTTATAGAAGACAATCACCATTACTCATTGTTCACACTACCCAGACACATTCCAGGTCTGCAGCTTGATCAATAACCTGGATAGTATTGCTCCACTAACATTCTCCTGCTATCTCCTCCCAAACCAGGAAGCTGCCAGCTCCCATGGTTTATGGCATCCTGTCTTGTCTCCATTCTCACCCTTATCTCTTTGTTTAGTGAAGCAAGGACAGCACATTTACACAGATGTGGAGGCAATTAGGTACTGAGTTGTAAAATCCCAGTATAGTGGTCAAGCATCCCATCATTCAATGGGCCCCTCATAACTACAGTGATTCCTCTAAACTTATTAATACATTCTAATGCTAATTCTGTGAATGTTGCCTTCTGGTCTCACTTCAATGTTAAAGTCTCACTATGTTAAAGGCTCTATATAAATGCAAGCTCTCATCGTTCTGTAGCTTAATTTGCGTAGCATGTTGTCGAGAACGTGCCTGGAGCCTAGTATAATCTTGTTGGACCCTCGAGGAAGACACCAGTTGGGTTGGCTGCAGAACATGGCTGGCAGGGATTTTGTACCAGGCTGCTTGCCTGACTCCCTCTCTCTGTTGTGCGAAATGAGATGTGGCTTGGAGACAGAAAGGAAGGGAACAAAACAGCTAGAAAATCATGGATAGGAAAAATAATAGATTTCTCAGAAGCAAGATTTTGTGCATGTCACAAAGCATTGCTACTCCTTGCAGGAAGATATTCACTCAGGTATAGTGTAGGTGGTCGGCTCTCGCTGGCCAAACTGGAATCGATGGCCAAACAGATTTGTACAATTGTGTTTTTCATAACTTAGCTACCCATTGGTCAACACCACTGCATGCTGTTCTAAATGTTGCTGTGAGGGGGAAGAGACCGTTGTGCACCTCCTTTTGGAATGTGCCTTTGTAAAAACAAAAGGTATGGAAAGCGATGCAGTGGCTTTTTATCAAGGATCATCCCAAGCAACTCTGTAATGCAGGACTCTGTGCTCTGC
This sequence comes from Heterodontus francisci, assembly GCF_036365525.1. Classification (NCBI taxonomy): domain Eukaryota; kingdom Metazoa; phylum Chordata; class Chondrichthyes; order Heterodontiformes; family Heterodontidae; genus Heterodontus; species Heterodontus francisci. Next base: position 22,665,179 of record NC_090413.1, on the reverse strand, counting down.
AGACTCTTCCCAGGAATTCAGGACTCTGTGCTGTACAAACTCTTCCCAGGGATGCACACTGCGACAAACATCAACTGCTTCTGGAGGACCAACTTGATGCAAAACGCTCTTTGGTTTACCTGAAACTTGTTGATCTTCCAGTGCAAAGAGCTGTTGATGACTAAGTGTTGCAGATTGGCACATTCCAAGGTCCAGGACTAGGTGCTGAGGGATGCAGTAAAGCTTAGAGCAGCTGTTGCATAGGCTCAATGGAGAAAGGCCACAATCTAAGGTCCTCCTGCCATATTACACCGAGGGGCTGAAACCCTTGTAAAACCCCATGGGCTATATGAAATGTAAATGCACATTGTAAATATAACCTGTCATTGTAAGTTTAATGAGGTATCTCTGAGTGCCATGTACTGTATTCAAAGAGTACTTTTACAAATTTTATAAATAATGTATATTTTCTGAAAGTAAAAATTTCCAGTTTGGAATCATATTATTGATGAGGGAGGCATTCTGACCATCTTAATCCATCCATCCATCCTTCCAGAGAGACACTTGGTCCCCTTCACAGCAGTCCTTCTTCTTCTTTGGCCTCCTTATCTCGAGAGACAATGGGTAAGCGCCTGGAGGTGGTCAGTGGTGTGTGGAGCAACGCCTGGAGTGGCTGTAAAGGCCAACTTCCCAGCAGTATCACATCATATTGAAGTCTATTCTGTACATTCATCACACTTTGTATAACAAAGGATTTCCTTATCAGTATTAGATTGACCTTTTTACTCATTTGAAGCTGTACCCTCTTGTCGTACTATTGGAATTTGACAAGTAAATTCCAGAATTACCTTTCCATTCCCTCAATAATCTTATATCTCTCCATACGATTACATCGTGGACACTGCCTTGTCAGGCTGACAAGCCCAAGGAGCAGAAATTCATCTTGCATGGTAAGGCCCCTGTTATGCGTTCCGCTAGCTCGCCAAGATTGTCCTGGAGTCTCCAGGAATTAAAGATAAAATGCCTGAGCAAATGGGGAGAAGAATCAGGAGCATTTAAACAATGATGTGGTTTTATAAAATTTTTTATTCAGTTTAAAAGTATTGGAGATGGGAAGGGAAAAAGGCCGTTTGGTGTTTAGAGGCAGTAGGATACGTGATTTAAAACCTCCAGGAGTATGGCCAAATAGAGTTGGGCCACCTAATTCAGACCACAGTGGAACTGAATGTTGGGCTCTCTCAGGTGGGCGTAAAAGATTCCGTGACACGATCTCAAAGAAGAGCAGGGGAAGTTCTGCTTGGTGTCTTGGCTCATATTTATCCCTCAAGCAACATAACTAAAAAGAGATTATCTGGTCATTAACACATTGCTGTTCACGGGATCTTGCTGTGTGCAAGTTGGTTGCTGTGTTTACAGGTACTACACTGCAATAGGTACTTCATTGGCTGTAAAGCACTTTAGGGGGTCCTGAGATGGTGAACGATGCTAAAGAAATGCATTTTTTTTTCTTTTGGGCATGCGTATAAGAAGCAACCAATATGAAACCACACCTTCTGTGCTTCTGTGCAAATTGAATTTCTCCCCCCAAGTCTCTCTCCTTACTTTAGCCCAACTCGACAGTATCTTGTTTATCTTACCTTGCTCCAATTTGAATTCTCTACCCAGACGTGCTCTGGACAAGCACACTGACACCCATGGGTCAAACTCCATTCCTGGTCGTCATTGTGGAGAAGCTGGGATTGTTCTTGGAGCAGAGAAGATTAAGGGGGAAACCCCGCTCTCAAAAATTATGTGGGGTTTCAATAGGACAATTAGGAAGAAAGTATTTCCTCTGGCAAATGTTGTCGCTAACCAGAGGCTATAGATTTAAAATAATTGATGAAAAAACAAGAAGGGGAATTGGGACAATAAGTTTCATGTGGAGGGTTGTTAAGATCGGGAACGTGTTACCTGAAAGGCTGGTGGAATCAGACGTCTGAAAAGGCAATTGGACATGAAGAGCAGTAACTTATAGGTTTATGTGGAAAAAAAACTTGAGGTGTGGAGCTAAATTGGATAGCTCTTTCAACGAGCCAGCACAGGCCCGACAGGTTGAATGGCCTTCTTCCGTGCTGTAAATCTGGTGTGGATGAGAGTGCCTGTATTCTCTCGGCATTTTAAGCTTTTAAAGAGCACAGAGGTTCCTGTGACATACTTGACCACATTTTGAACCTGGTTTGAGATTGCACTGGAATTAATGGTGTCAAACCCACCGGGTGCGAGACTGCCTCTTCTGGGGCGAGAGCACTGTGAAAATAAATCTCCTCACATAGTAACTAAGGCCAATTGGATGGGGCATCAGAGGGGCTAAGGATGCCAATGGAAGCGCCTCAATGGAGTGTCTTCAGGAGAGGAAGGGGAAAGGGAAGACACTGTAACAACATGTTGGGAGATGCAACATCCCTAATATCTCCTCAAGCAAGGACAAGGAAGAATGTTTGTGCGGAGCAGTTTCTGATCAGAGTGTTCTTTTAATAACCAGGCTTCACTCTGCACCACAATAGGCTCTTGATCCCACAATGTTATTTTGGTTGGAAGTGTGCTGTTACTGTGGGTACTCCATATGTTTGGCATGTAGTGGGTGTTCTCTGCACAGCATGTGTGCTCTGTTGGACACAGTCAGTGCTGTTCTGTTTACTTCAGTGCTGTCTCTTATGTTGCATCATTTTTCTTTCCTGTTCAGCAGCCTAGAAGCCGTTTTGTCAGTTGCTGGTTACTGAAAACACTGGTTAAATGTTGCTGGTCAGTGACAAAATTCAATAAGTGTGGTTAGTGGAGTTGCTCGTTGTTGGACTTTCTAAGTGAGGGTCTGATTCGTGGAAATCACTTATTAAATGTAAGATCCAGTTAGTAGAAAGATTGCTTAAGCATCAGTTGGTTAGTGCAATGAAATTATTTGGCCACTACACTTAATCGTTAATGTAGGCTTTTGCTCAGTGTGATCACTGGTTAATAGGTTAATCAGGCTAGTTCTGGAACTGGTTGATGGATTTCTTAGTTTAGTTGAATAATCTGGTCACCACGAACCAGGGTTGGTGTGATTGCTGGTTGACTAGTTATTTTGTTAGTTTGGTTGGAGCAGTGAGCAGATGGTTAGAGTCCATCCACTCTACATATGTTCGGGCCACTTTGCCTTTACACATGGGTCCAGACAGTACAAGGAGGACAGGATTTGCAGTGAAGCATAACTCATAAAATACTTCAGCCAAGTGAGTACTTTGCATGTTGCTGGTTGATTTATGATAAAAGGATAGTAAAATATCCAGGACCTTGGCTTCACTGCGCCCGGGTCGGGAGAGGAAAAATCAGCAAGGACTCACACTTTTGCTCACTGTCCTGTGATCTCTGCTGGCAAGTGTGTGTGTCAGGTGGAGATTAGGCCTTCCTGCACCACGAATGCTTTGTTTGCATTTTTTTTTTTCTGGCTTTGTTAACGTGTGTTGCTTCTTTTTGATAATTAGTGAACCCATGATCCCTTTGCTCCCCTATCTCATTTAGACTCTTATTTTTCAAGGAGGAAATTTCTCCTTCTGAAACGCACCATCTTGCACTTGCCTTTATTCAAAATTGCTTACCACCTACGCACCCATTCTGCAAGTTTGTTAACCTCTTATTGCATTTTGTCGCAGTCTCAATGCTCAAAGCATTGGGTGGTTTGATAGTGCAGCATGTTGTTTGAGAATTTGCCTGCAGCCTAGCACAATCTCATTTGGCCACCGGGTTGGCACCAAGTTGGGTTGGCACAGAGTGGCATTGGCAGGGATCTCTGAGCAGGCTGTTTGCCCGTCCTTTGCTGTGAGCTATGTGGTGTGGGGAAGGGGAAATGGAAATGGGAGAGAAGGGGGGACGAGACTGACCAAGATAAAAGGAGGAAAAGAAGTTTAAAATGGCAGGCGCAAAAGGATGAGAACTGTTTGAATCCCAACAATTTAATTCTATTGTCATCTTGAGCATGTATAATGTTAGTGGAGAGTGGGCAAGGATAAACATATGTTTGAAACTCCTAACAAAAGGAAAAATCTCAATAATGCCCTTAATTCATACTTAAATTAGTAATAAAATCATTTTAAAAATATTTTCTCAAGTTGCATGATAATCCTTTGAAAGTATATAATTAAATGCTACAATGTCTCTTCTGCAGGTTAGTACAAAGACAGTTTGTATTTGATATATAATTTTATATAACCAAGTGATATCTTGGTGAATCAGGGTCTTTCTTTTCAGAAACCTTTTTTTCCCTCTATCTGTCAAAGGAAGTTTGACAATGATAATGAAATATATCAACTCAACAGCAAAATTTGATTGGGAGTGCTCATAAGTGATGAAAAATCTGGGTACTGCGTTTATAGCTGGGCGGGGGGTGGGGTGGGTGATCAAGACTGTGACCACCTCTCGGGTTTAAATAAATAGAAAACCAGTTAACCTTCACTCTTCCAACCCCTGGAGCTACTCCCTGGAATCTCTTATCTGTGCGTTTGTGGCTTTTTCTGAACACATGTTAATGCAGCAAATATGTAGAAGGTGAAGGTTGTGAAGTTTTATCTTTCTGCTGTCACGGCACATCTGGCTTGAACCTCTTCTCTGCAGTCATTTATTTGAGCAGAGCATGTTGACATCCAATGTAACAGCCCCAGAACATCTTAAAGTCAGAGTATTAATGCACTGGACGTTGCACAGCTTTGTAACAGACTCCCAGCCATCTGCTTGTCTCTGAGGGACTTCTGTTCAATTTGGAGGAATAGTCTCAAGACTTTCTCATACTGAGAGACCTCAGCCAACTACCAGATGGGTGATCTAGTTAGAATCGTAGAATCATGGAATAGTACAGCTAGAAGGAGGCCATTCAGCCCATTGAGTCTTGACTGACACTTTTGAAAAACAATCCAGTCAGTCTGGGTCCCTTGTTCTTGAGAACAACTCCAGATTCTCCAGCCCAACCATGAAACTGTAATCCCTCATCTCTGGAACCATCCTAATACCCTCTCCAAAGCCTTCATGTCCTTCCTAAAGTCTGGTTCCAGAATTGGACACAATACTCCAGCTGGGGATGAGCTAGTGTTTTATGAAGGTTTAGTGTACCTTCCTGGCTTTTGTACTCGATACCTCGATTTGTAAAGCCCAGGAATCCCATCTGCTTTATTAACAACTTTTAAAGAGCCACTTTTAAAGGTTTGTGCACAAGCGCACCCAGGTCTTCTGTTCTTGCACCCACTTCGATATTATATTGTCCCTCCTCATTTTTCCTACCAAAATGCAACACCTCACACTTTTCTGTGTTGGATTTCATCTGCCATGTATTGGTCTATTCCACCAGCCTTGACATCTATTACTATCTTTGTCACTTTACTACACTTCCAAGTTTCATGTCATCTGCAAATTTCAAAATAGTGCTCTGTACCACCAAGTCCATGTCATTGATGTACATTAAAAACAGTCGTGGTTCTAGTACTGAGCCCTGGGGAACACCACTGTACACCTCTCTCCAGTCCGAAAAATAGTCATTCACCACAACTCTGTTTTCTATCCCTTAGCCAATTTTGTATCTATGCTGCTACTGCCCCTTTTAACCCATGGGCTTTAATTTTGTTGGGTCAGTCGCCCCATGTTCTATCAGTAGAAATCTCACTCCAATCAATGTTATGATTTGCTTTATAAGTCAGCCTTTCATCTCTACAATGATAGACTCAATGCCAGTTTTATTTCCTTTCCGATAGTTAATGACAGGGCATTCCAAACCAGATGAATGTGAAATTAGAGTGGGCTCATGACTTTGTTGATGAGGAAAATATAGATAACTTTAATATCTCCACATCATAAATTGGTCTTCTATTTCAAACTAGACTTGGGTCTCACCCCTATGTCATAATAGGTTTATGCACCAACTACTACAACCTACATTGACCTCAATATAATTAAATATCCCAAAGATGCTTAAAATATCAAACAGTAATAGAAGAGTTTGAGGTAACCAAAGGGATAGGTTTTGAGGAGAATTTAAAAGGTATGGAGCGAACTAGAAAGGTGATGAGGTTGAGGGATGACATTCCGGAGAGTAGGGTTGAGGTGGTTGAAGGGTTTGCCTTAACATTGGAGGAGTGTTGGGAGGGGGTTGCACATTAGGAAAGAGCTAGGGACAGCCAATGGTCCAGTCCATAGCAGATAGGTGGCAACCTTCCAAGCCAGAGAGACTGGCAGAGAATGGAATAGATAGGGTTTACCTTTTCTCCCTGTTGGAGGATGGTGCATCTCTGCATGGGGAAACAAATGAGCAGAGAGAGATCCTATTTCTGCACAAAACCCTTTCTGTGCCTCAACGGGGCCAGTAAGTACATTTGGAATTCCATCAAGGAGCAGTCTTCCTGGTCTGGGGTGATCCCACCAAAGTGGGGAATCCATGAGAGGCAGCAATTATCCTCCAACCGATTTGGGAAGGATCTGTAAACAGAGAAAGAATATTGCAAAGGAAGTGTAAATAAGAAAAAAACTTTATCTTTCAACAACAGAAATGCCAATACAGAATTCTAACTGAGAAATGTAAAATTTACTGAGGAGCTCTGTTTTGGTTATTGAACAGTGGGTTCAAAATATAAGGTTTTTTGTTTGCTGTTGCTGGGAGAGTAAGTATTTCTCTGTCCAAGGTTCCTCCTGGTCACTTACTCCTTTGGATTCAACATGTCCTGACCTTCTCTCAAAGCGTTCTTGGGTGGGTGACGGAGAGTGCATGCTTCTGTTATTTTTAGGAAATATTTTGCATATGTTATTCAAAAGAAATTAGATACTGTTCTGGCCCTGAAATTGAACCACATGAATCAGTGCATGCTAGACTAAGCAGTTCCATCCTTGTTGTTTTTGTTACAGTGTTCTTACAAATCTAATCACCTGTGGTGAACATTGGCTATTGCTTTGTTCTCTTCTGGCAAATAGCACTCACTTCATGTTCTCTGAGGTATTTGGTCATTGACAGTCCTTTTCTTGGTCTTACTTTTCCCTTCAATCAATGTGATTTTTTTTGGTAATGTTTTACCTCGTGAGTTGCTGATGATTCATTTCCTTCTTATCTGTATTGCGTGCATATGTGTGCGTGTGTGTGTGAATGTGAAGCTTTTGATTGTGAGAGTTAGGGTGCATTGTCAAAGATACAGTGTCCATGGACCCACGTGGCAAGGATTGATCTGCATGCAGTCCAACATGGCAGATGTGCAGATGTTTGGACCATTGGATGTCTCCCATCCCTCCCTCTATCTCTTTGTCTGCTGCTCTCTATTTTGATTTCTCTCCCTCTCTCTCTCTTCCTTTCTCTCATGTCAAACCAAATGTTGGATTAAGTTTCTGGCAGAATGACACCAAGGAGAACCTCCCATGAAATGACAGTTCTGCTATGATATCTCAGCTAGATTATGTTGGATGGCGACTCTATGGCTTCTGATGAATATATTTTTCCACTTTCATGTCTGGTTTGGTTTTTTGTTTATCTTTTTAAAAAAAACCAGATAAAAATAGACAATCCATCTGGATTTGTGAGTGTCTTGTGGCAAGCGAATCATATTATAAAACGGTTCAACTTTTAACTCATACTCTGTTGAATAACCTGGAGGTACAGATGGCCACTAGGGCAGAAGCAGTCAAGGTCATGGGGAAAAATAAGTAAGCATAAGATGGACGAAACATATAGCTGGAGCTGGAAGGACTCCGAATCTGTGTTTAAGAATATGTAGGGTTTGAAGTTGAATCTGTGGCCTCAGGGTTAAACTCAGAGCCTGTGTGCTCCCAATTGTGACCTTAATGAGCCTGAAAGATCCATCATTCATAGATTGGAGTGAACTATGAAGGAAGTTGGGAGGGAAAGAATGATACATATGTGCCATATTTGATAGAGTCGAGAGAGAGAGAGAGAGAGAGAGAGAGTGTTTCCACTTGTGGGGAAGTGCAAAACTAGAGGCTATCAGTATAAAATAGTTAAATAGGGAGTGGAGAGAATGTGGAAATCGCTACTATAGGGAATAGTTGAGTTTGACAGTATAGAAGTATTTAAGGAGAAGCCAGATAAGCACATGAGAAGAAAGGGAATGGAGGGTTATGCTAATATATGAGGAATTGATGGGAGAAGGTTCAAGTGTAGCATAAATGCTGGCATGGACTGGTTGGGCCAAATGGCCTGTTTCTGTGCTGTAAACCTTGCGTATCTCTGGAATATTTCTCTTTTTAAGATGTTGTTACGATCAGGTAAGGTGGGTTCCCTCTTGTCCTTCCTCTTATTTGACCGCAACAGGGTTTATTCCTTGTTAAACAGTGGATGTGCTTACCACTTCAGTGGGTGTTTTACCTTTTACCTTTGCTGTGATTGTAAAAGAACCAATCGGACAGGTTTCCCTGAGTTTAAACAAGAAAGAGGTGAGTTTATTGTACTTAAAAATCGAAACATGATCTAAAAAAAATAAAATATGCTACACTTTCACACTCCCACAAATAGATTACAGAGTGCTGAGGAATAGATTTGTGTTGGATTCGAGTCCAGAACAAATAAAAATAATACACAGTCCGTGTTGTCTGGTGACTTTAGTGGTCTTCTGGTTGAATTCGTGGTCCTGAAGTTCTGCATTGGTAGTTGTCCTTGGAGACAGTTGAGCAGAGGGCTTCCTCTCAGTGTCTTTATCTTGAATCTAGCAGCCGGCAGCTAGGCTTCGCATGCCCCACCAGGCATTCTGGAGAGAGAGAAAGAGAGAGAGAGAGAGAGAGAGCCCTCTGGCTTCTGCCTAGAATGAGTCACTGGCTTGTCTCCTTTGTCCAAGGGAAACTCCCAGCTTTCAAAGAGATGGACAGATGGTCACGTGACTATTTCAGTGTATTCTCTGGTGCCTTCTAACAAGATTCAAGTTTAGGAATTTCAATCTCTCCCCTTTGCCCTTTCAATGGTAATGTCCCAAGATGGCTTTGAATGTCTTGCTAATGAAAGCAGTCTCAGGTAGTTCAATCAATAGGGAAAGCCATTGTTTTGGGTACAGGCTCATTGGACATGTGTCTCCTCTTATGCCTTGGAAAGTGCAAGGTGTTCAAATGCAAATTGCGGTGGCCATCTTGACTGCCAGCTTTTTTAAAAGTTAACTATAGGATTCCAGGTCTTTTTGTTTCATGAAAAGTTTAATGTAGGTTTCAAATCGATGAATTAAAAAATCTTTCTTTGGCATAGCAGGTTTTCTTGACCATGTTCATCCACTTTCTTCCATCTTGCTTCCGGCTCCCATGCCCCATACCTTGAGTCTCTGCCATGCTGTGCTGTGCCTGGTGGGAGTTTTGTGACAGCTACTCATGTTTCTTGTTCTCTTGATAATTTGTTTCCCCCCACCCCCCCCACCCCGAGCATTGAGCAAACATTTGGCCATCCCTCAGAGTCTACTCACATTTGCATGGTACAGTTTGGTGCCAGTGCAGTGACCTTCAGCCATCGACCTCTCTATTATTATCCCTTGACACATGCCCAAGACCCTTGCAATGAATATCGGAGAGCGAGTTACAGGTGGAATTCAATTGCAGGATTCGGATGTTCCGATTCCTACTTACGGAGATTCTTTGCTTGTAGAATGAGATATCATTTTCTTGTTGAAATACTGCATGGCATCTCCTGGAGCTTGCCAATGTTAAGTTGATCTGTGCAATAGTTGATCACACATTCATTGCCTCTCTTTTGCTTTATTAACTTAGGGCTTCCTTGAGACTATGTCTCTCTTGTTATCACTCTATTCTTTCTTCATACCAAAGAAAGAAATACTCTCATTTATACAGCATTCTTCATGACCACAGAACATCCAAAAATGCTTTACAGCCAATTGAAGCATAGCCACAAAAAGCAATGACTAGATAATCTGATGTGATGTTGATAAAACTTAAACAGGAATAACTCCTAAACTCCTCTTCTCAACAACACAATGGGAACACTTTAATGGCTTGTCTGAAAGACCTCTGACAGTGCAGCACTCAGTGCACACAACATACGAGCATCAGCTTTGATTTTTGTGCTCAACTTCTGGAGTGGGATTTGAACATTCAACCTTCTGGTCTCAGAGGCCAAAGTGCTACCCACTAAGCCACAGCTGACACCTCTTCCACATGCCGTTCAAATCCATCCACTCTTTTGCTGATGACTGCACTCTTATGTTTATCTGTTTTCTTTGGCTGCACTGAGGATGTGCAATCTAATCATCTGTCCTCTTGGAGTTTAATAGCTAATCATAATTTCTTGATTTACTTGATCTTCCCATCTACTCTTTACGGCCTTGGTGTCCTGCATTATTGACCTTGACCCTTTGCTGTAGTTTTATATCTGAAAGACTGGATGAATGAATAGTGAAGTGGCTTGGGTTGTTTCCCCCATTAGTTCGTTGGATAAGTTGATCCCCACTGGGGCAGCAGAGGCAAAAGGTACATTTTCCTTCTTCATGAGGAAGGAAAAAGCATCCAGAATTCCTACTCCTGATCAGCAAGAGTCCCTGGTTCCTAACTTTCTATCTTATTGTCGACTCCTGCTGCCACAGCTTTCCAAACTGCAACCTACTCCTTTCATCAGTTTAAGGTCCAACTTCTCTATTGACCTGACCTTACCATCTCCGCCTTCCATGAATTCACAATTCATTTGTGACCTGCAGCCTCACCCACAGAATTCCCAGCACTCCTACCTGTCCTCGCTGGTCATAGTCATAGAGTTGTATAGCATAGAAACAGGCCCTTCGGCCCACCGCGTCCATGCCGACCATAATGCCTATCTATACTAATTCCACCTGCCTGCATTACTTCCATATCCCTCTATGTCTTGCTCATTCAAGTACCTGTCCAGATCCCTCTTAAATGTCGCTACTGTTCCTGCCTCCACCACCTCCTCTGGCAGCTCATTCCAGATACCCACTATTATTTGTGTGAAAAATTTACCCCTTTGATCCCCTTTAAATCTCCTCCCTCTCATCTTAAATCTATGCCCTCTAGTTTTAGTCACCCCTACCATGGGAAACAGACTCTGGCTATCTACCCTATCTATGCCTCCCTCTATCATGTCTCCTCTCAGCCTCCTTCGCTCCGGGTAAAACAGACCCAGCCTATCCAATCTCTCTTTATAACTCAAGTCCTCCAAACCAGGTAACATCCTTGTGAATCTTTTCTGCACCCTCTCTAGCTTAATCACATCTTTCCTGTAGTGCGGCGACCAGAACTGCACTCCGTACTTCAAGTGCCGCTCCTCTCTTACTTCCACCTCTGTCACGCCGGAAGCATTGGTACCCCAGAACATTGAGCTGCCAGTGGCCATTGGGCGTCACAGTGGCGCAGTGGTTAGCACCGCAGCCTCACAGCTCCAGCGACCCGGGTTCAATTCCGGGTACTGCCTGTGTGGAGTTTGCAAGTTCTCCCTGTGACCCGCGTGGGTTTTCACCGGGGTGCTCCGGTTTCCTCCCACACGCTGAAGACTTGCAGGTCGATAGGTAAATTGGCCATTATAAATTGCCCCTAGTATAGGTAGGTGGTAGGGAAATATAGGGACAGGTGAGGATGTGGTAGGAACATGGAATTAGTGTAGGATTAGTATAAATGGGTGGTTGATGGTCGGCACAGACTCGGTGGGCCGAAGGGCCTGTTTCAGTGCTGTATCTCTAAACTAAACAGTCCTGCCCATCCCTCAACCACGTTTCCGTAATAGCTATAACATCACAATCCTATGTACTGGTCCATGCTCTGAGTTCATCTGCCTTACCTGTAAGGCTTCTTGCATTAAAGTAAATGCAGTTTAACCTACCAGACCTTCCACATTCCCTGTCCTACCCCTGCCCGGCCTGCCTACTGGACTTGCTTGCTTTAACCTCTACATTTGCCTCAACTATCGCATCGGAGAGACTACTACTTTGGGTCCCACCCCCCTGCCAGACTGGTTTAAACCCTCCCGAGTAGTACTAGCAAACCTCCCCGCAAGGGAAATGGTCCCCTTCCAGTTCAGATGCAACTCGTCCCTCTTGTACAGGTCACCTGTGCACCGGAAGAGGTCCCAATGGTCCAAGTAGCTGAAGCCCTCCCGCCTACACCAGCTCTTCAGCCACGCATTTGTTTGCCTTATCCTCTTATTCCTACCCTCACTAGCACGTGGCACAGGGAGTAATCATGAGATTACAACCCTGGAGGGGCTGCTTTTTAACCTTCTGCCTAACTCCCTATATTCACTTTGCAGGACCTCATCTCTCTTCCTGCCTATGTCGTTAGTACCAAAATGGACCATGACCTCTGGCTGCTCACCCTCCCCATTCAGACTGCCCAGTGCCCGCTCAGAGACCTCCTTGACCTTGGCACCAGGGAGACAACACACCATCCTGGATTCTTGCTCGCGGCCACAGAAACGCCTATCTGTGCCCCTGACTATAGAGTCCCCTATCACTATCGCTCGCCTACACTTTGACCTTCCCTGCTGTACAACAGAGCCAGTCGTGGTGCCATTGACCTGGCTGCTGCAGCTGCTTTCCCCTGAGAGGCCATCCCACCCCAACAGTATCCGAAATAGCATACTTGTTATTGAGGGGAATAGCCACAGGGGGCTCCTGCACTACATGCCTGCCCCGATCTATCTGGCTGAACCTGTGGTGTGACCACCTCCCTGAAACTATCTATGATACTTTCTGACTCCTGCATGCTCCTCAGTGAGTCCAACTGCTGCTCCAACCGATCCATGCGATCTGAAAGGAGCTCCATTGGCCCGCCCCCCCACCGTGCTCCAGTGAATTGACTGTTGCCCCCTCCTATTGTTTCGAAACCCCTCTGTGGCCTTTCTTTCTCCCCCGCTGCCTACTTCAAAGGCTGCTACATCCTCATTTATATCTTTTCTCAAATCCAAATTGGCAAGCCAAGTTTTTATACTTTCAGAAAACACAGCAATAGAATTCTTATTTAACCCTTGTCCTGCTCTGAAAGAGTTAGCCCACCCAGAACCATGTTGCTTATCGATGAGATGCCTTCTTCTGTAGCAGCTCTGCAAGGATTAACATGGTTCAATGATTGGTCTGGTTGTGGTTTTGACTGAACTTGATTCGGTGAAATTCTCATCCAAGCAAGGGCCAATTTTCACCAAGTTACTCCCGCTTTGGTTGCAACCAACACAGCAGCAGAACGTGGGAAGACAATTGCTGTTTTTTTTTTTCCAACAACAAAAACTTATATTTATGTAATAAAATGTTCCAAGGTGTTTCTCAGGCGTGTTATGAAGAAAAATTTGACACTGAGCCACATTAGAGAAGATGTCCAAAAACTTGGTCAAAGAGATAGCTGTAAGGAGTGTCTTAAAAGGGGAACGTGATGTAGAGAGGAGGGGAGGTTTAGTGAGGGAATTTCAGAGCTTAGGGCCTGGGCAGCTGAAGGCACGGCCACCGATGGTGGGATGATAGAAATGGGGGATGTGCAAGAGGTCAGAGTTGGAGGAATGCAGGGTCCAACAAATGATGGAAATCTGAATTGATACTGACATAGGGAGGTCAATGGGGTATCTGGGACCTCCTGAATATTTGGTCCCATGATCTATTTACTTAATCAAAGAGATATAAGGATGGAGAAACAGAGTGAACAATGGAGAAGAAAATGCGGTTAATTAGATAAAGAAAAGAAAAATAGAGAGAAAAAAAGAATGGATTAAGAGACAGCAAGGAAAAGTAACATAAAAAAAATTAAATATTGAAAAAACCTCGGAACAATTCACGACCTGCGTTACTCCAAAGTTTCATTGTTCACTTTCAGGGCCTCCAAGGTTGAGTGGTATATTGGGACCAAAATTACATCATAAACAGAGTCCTTATGACATGAAATACCAGCCCCAAAGAGCTGCGGTGAGATTAACTCATTTTAATGGCACAAATGCTGCAACTTCATATGCACAATGGGGAGAGACATGGCGAGATAGCTGTGTTCATCCAGCACTTTGTGGTAAATTGGAACTCGCAGTGCATCTCTTCCTTGCCACAAACTGTTGGTGCTTTTCATTTGAACGTACTGATAATGACGGGTGCTGTGAACTCGTCGTTACTTTCCCAACAATTTCTAGGGCCACTGTTCCTCCTTAACCTAAGAACTGAGGTAACGGTAGCACCCAATAGCTGCCATGGTTCAAACTGCACACAAACCAACCAGGGATTTCCCCGCTCCGAACAGTTTGGTTCCTCGGTAGGGAGTGGATTTGCCAACTCGGATGCAGAGGAAGCTGGATTACCCAGTTCTGTGCTAATTAAATCTTTCTCCATGTTTTCCCAGTCGCACCTTTTTAAAGCGTTCCATTTACACAGGGGTAACAACCAATTAGCAGTAAAAAAAAAATCAAAGGATGAAATAATGAAAATTATTTTAATTATTTTTGAGGAAGCGCCTTTATGAACCCAGCATAATTTGCATTGATCACATTTCTTCTAAAATCAATAATATTTTTTGAAGAAAGAAATGGTGCCATGCTAAAGCTGAATTATGAATAGTGAGGACCATTTCAATATAACACCCATCCTTCTCTGAAGGCAGGAATATCAATAGCAATATTGATATCTGGGAATAATGACACTGCAAGTTCATTCCAATTTCATGACGAAAGGAATTATGCAGACAGAATAATATGCTTGCAGAATAGTGGGATACAGAGAGATCCTGCAGGCTTTGTTACCAAAATAATGCACAGCTCATCCATGGACGATCCCAGGCCGGATCCTGAGCACAAGTTCGCTGCTCTCATCTGGATTGGCAGTGGTGAAATTTGCCCTTTGCTGCTCCCTGAGATGGGGTGGAAAGGTGGAGAAGGTTGCTGCTTCTGATTGCTGTGCAGTGCCCTTTGCCAGAAAATGTAAGCTTTGTACAGACGCTAACATTGAGTCTGTAGCACAGAAACAGGCCATTTGGCCCAACTGGTCCATTTATGCTCCACACGAACCTCCTCCCACCCCTGTTCGTCTTGTCCTTCTGGAGATATTGGTGAAGTTGGGACTGGTCGAATATCCTGCTTATACTTGAATTGTTATAATTGAACTGGCAGGATCCCCAAAGACACATTGTACAGCGAACTCGTCACTGGTATCAGTCCCACCGGCCGTCCATGTCTCCGCTTTAAAGACGTCTGCAAACGTGACATGAAGTCCTGTGACATTGACCACAAGTCGTGGGAGTCAGTTGCCAGCGATCGCCAGAGCTGGCGGACAGCCATAAAGGCGGGGCTAAAGTGTGGCGAGTCGAAGAGACTTAGCAGTTGGCAGGAAAAAAGACAGAAGCGCAAGGGGAGAGCCAACTGTGTAACAGTCCCGACAAACAATTTTATCTGCAGCACCTGTGGAAGAGTCTGCCACTCTAGAATTGGCCTTTGTAGCCACTCCAGGCGCTGCTTCACAAACCACTGAGCACCTCCAGGCGCTTATCCATTGTCTCTCGAGACAAGGAGGCCAAAGAAGACGACTTGAATTGTTCCTTGCAGAAGTGGGTGGTCAACTCCTGTGGAACTGTGCTGTACTCTCAAATTGGAGCAGATGGAATTGACGTACCAAGACATGAGGTGCCCTACTAATGATGAACCATGACATGCAGGCTACCGTGACGCAGGAAGAGGGGATGTGGGATTCCACTTGTCTGGTTGGTGTGGGCAAGGTCCAGAGTGCGGGTAGTTAATGGCACACAAGATCTTTATCTATAAACAATGAAATATTTCCGCAGCAGCCTTATTCAGTGCTGTAAAGTCTGCATCAGACCATTCTGTTTATGCCTCACATGAATCTCCTTGCACCCGACTTCATCTCAGCCTATTAGCATATCCTTCTATGCCTTTCTCCCTCATATACTTATCTAACTTCCCCCTTGTTTTAAAACAACATGCATTACTGACTTAAAGAAATAAATACCCGCAAGGTGAGTTGACAGTTTTGAATGGACTATCAAATGGACATGGGCATTGCTATTTCCTATCTGCTTCCTTCTAAGCTTCATTTATACCATCATACACATTCATCCTTTTCCCCACATCCTCACTGTTGAAATCAATCTCCTCACCTAGCTCTAGCTCTTTCCCAGGACCTCATCTCCCTCCAAAGTCCTCGTCCTACAATCTACAGGCTTCTCACACCCGCTCTTGATGCGACTCATTCACTGCTAATTTTCATGCGGTGACACTGCAACCAATTTGAACACAGCAAGGCCCCACAAAGGAGATGAATGATCAGTTAATCTGCTCTTGATGGTGAAGGGGGAAATGCTTACCAGGCCATCACCCTGGCTACTGTTCATACAGTGCCACAGGATCTTCTATATCCCCCAGAACCGGCAAGGGGGCGGGGGGGGGGGGGGAGTCAGTTTAACATCTCAGCTGAATGACTGACTGTCTCTCTGACTGTGCAGCACTCCGTCAGTACTGACAATCTAGACAGCAGTGGTGGAATGGAACGTGAACTTTGAACCATCTGACCCACAGGTGGGAGGGCTACCAAGTGAGCTAAGGCAACAGCAGCTGGACTTCGGAAAATATTCAAGTGGCTGTAAAGTGCTTTGCTGTCCTGAGCTTGTGATGGGCGCTACATAAATTCACATCTTTTTTTTCAGCAAGTGTTTTGATACTAATATGCTGTATCAATGTTATAACTCTTCTCATAATTTGCTCACATAACTGGGCTGGGAGAGTAATGGGAAATCATTGTTCTTAGCTCAGTGCTCAGTTTTTTCATTTAACAATTGCAAATACATTTCTCATTAAAAATAATCTTACAGGCTTTCTGAGGTGCGGCAGGTTTCGCTGCGAGATTCACAGCTCCTCGTTTCAAGGACATCATTCAACAGCCACACTGACAACCTGGTTCGTGCAAAAGGAGCGATTCTCAAGGTGTTGTGGGATATGGCGTCTTGCTCCCCTTGTAGACGTGGTCTGTGTCCCAACAGCTGGCTAGCCATTTGTTACACTAAGTGTTACTTCAGTGGAGGAGCAGAGATGAATATTCATAACTCAACATCACTGGTACACCAGTGCAGCAGCTGCCTTATTCATTTGACAGTGATAATAACACATGTTGTGGGACTAAAATTAACAAAATACTCCCAGTTGTTGATACTTATTTAGTGAAGAACCAATGCTTCTCTTTTGAGCTCTGATAAACCTTGAGATCGGCACCCCTTGTTTTAGGGCATTTTCCTGAGTATTTTTTGTCTTTTAACAGTAGTTACACCTTGAAAGGAACTTTGTGCTAACATTATATTAATTAGGAATGCTAATCAAATGATATTGCATCTGGTTATGATTACAACAGCTTGGTCTCTCCTTATGAAGCCCAGCTTGCAGACTGACTTCAGCCTGAATCTGACTGGCTGTCTACTTGCAGCACTGACACTGCACGCACTGGTGTTGTGGAAATGTCCTTTAATTCTCAAACTCAAATGGACACATCATTATTATCATCTTGGATAAAAAAATCCATTGGCTAACCTTATTGTCGGTTGCAGATTTCTGTGGCGATGGTGTGACTAGCTGTGCTGGAATGTTCTTCCAGGGAAAGCAAGACTTGCATTTATATAGCGCCTTTCATGACCTCAGGACAGCCCAGGGCAGTCAATGAAGTACTTTTGAAGTGTAGTCACTGTAGGAAATGTGGCAGCCAATTTGCGTGTAGCAAGCTCCCACAAACCGCAATGTGATAACGACCAGATCATTTGTTTTCTTAGTGGGATTTCTGCTCCTGGTCCTGCTTGCTATCCAGTGATATTCTCTGGATAGTCTCTCTTTCACTTTTTTTCCCTCTCTCTCTCTCTCCCTCTCTTTCTTTCTCTCTCTCTCTCTCTCTCTCTCTCTCTCTCTCTTTTTCTTCCCCTGAGGTACAGCTTCATGGAATCACCATGACCTTCTTGGACCACACTTGGTTTCACCAATAGGCTTGGACTCTTCAGTTGAGTTATTCAACTATGGGTACCATTACAACTGAGCACAAGACTGAGTTTAAAAAAAAATTATACCATCCAGCAAGGTAATGCCAAACTGTGATCATTAGTCGAACCCTGACCCACCACTCTACTCCCCTGCACCCTAATCTGAGAGCACAGAAGCCTTTCATTTTGAGTGAGAAACGCTCCATAATTAACCTGTGTGTGGGCCTGGTGATTGAGAGTTTCATTCAACCACCTTCCATTATACGAATATCTCTCCATCAGATTCACTTGGTCGATGTTCCGGAATATTTCTTTCAAAAGAAACTTAGTGATTTGTTTTAAAATGAAATAAGCCGGTACCTCAGCTCTCGATGGCTCAGTCCAATATAGGTTAAATGCACAGTAACTCTTAAATTCTTAGTTTTGCTCCCAGCTCCTCAACAACTGCCAACCATTGACTACAAATTCCTATCTTCACTGTGCTACCTGTATCCTAACACTAAGTTCCGTTCACCCATCACCCACTGTGCTCACTGGCCTACATTAATGCCTGGTCTGGCAAAGTCTTGATTTAAAAAAAATTTTCATCCTTGTTTTCAAATCCCTCCCATGGCCTCAACAGTCTCCATCGCCATAACCTCCTCCAGACCTATAATCCTCCAAGATCTCTACCCTCCTCAAATGCTGGCCTCTCGACTCCCCTGATTTTCATCTCTGCACCATTGGCCGTGCCTTCGCCTGCCTAGGCCTTGCGCTCTGAATTCCCTCCCAAACCTCTCCACCTCTCTACCTCTCTCTCTTCCTTTTAAGACGATCCTTAAACCCTACCTCTTTGAACAAGGATCTGGTCACCTGTTCCAATATCTCCTTACGTTGGTCTGCGTTAAATTGTTTTTGATAATGCTCTTATGAAGCATGATCAGACATTTTACAAGTTTAAAGGCGCTATATAAATGTAAGTTATTGTTGCTGGTAACTTTATTAATCCATTATGAAGAGTTCCTCAGTTCAGTATTTGTACATTATTAGTCTTGGTAAAAATACTGAACTGAGGAAATCTTCATATGACCATTGACTCTGTCGCTCCATATGACCTCCAGAAGATTTCCTGTCCCAGCGATTCTCAACACCAATCTTACCAGAACACCTCTTCAATGTTATAGGCCCACTTTCCACTGGTAACCACATTCTCCCTCTGTCCTGCATCTTTGTTGTGTTAAAATCACGATTCATCACACCTACAGCTATTTGATTGGCATCCCATCCACCACCTTAAACATTCACTTCCTCCACCATCAGCGCACACTGCTTGCAGTATATACCATCTATAAGATGCACTGCAGCAGCTCACCAAGGCTCCTTCAACAACACTTCCCAAACCTGCAACCTCTACCACCTAGGACAAGGGCAGCAGACACATGGGAACACCACCACCTGCAAGTTCCCCTCCGAGCCACACACCATCCTGACTTGGAACTATATCGCCGTTCCTTCACTGTCGCTGGGTCAAAATCTTGGAACTCCCTTCCTAACAGTACTGTGGGCATACCTACCCCAAATGGACTGAAATGGTTCAAGAAGGCAGCTCACCACCACCTTCTCAAGGGCAATTAGGGATGGGCAATAAATGCTGGCCTTGTCAGCAATTCTCATATCCCATGAATGAATAAAGAAACCACCTCCTGCTGTAAGTTATTCCCAGAGCCTTTAGAGTGTGAAATTCCTCTACACCCTTTCCTTCCTTTTTACAATCTACAGGATTGTAGAATCCAAGCTTGGTGCCAGCCAGCCAGCATGTCTCCATTTATCTTGGCTTTTCTCTCTGATCTTTTCAAACTTTTGGTGGTGTCTTGCACTGTGAGCCCTGGAACCGTCTTGCAAAAGTGGCTAAACTGAATGAATCCTGAATGCCTGCTTCACCGAAAAAGGGGCTCATTTACACAGCTGCAAAAGGTCGAAAAATATCCCTTTGTTTTCTTCTACCATGTACCAATTCTATACCCCTTCATCGGGGCAAATGCTGTGAAGTCGTGTTTCCCAATTTGCGGGTTCTCCTCGATATCAATGTAACCAATCATCAAATGATTTATCAGACAAAATTTGACACCGAGTCACATAAGGAGATAGTGGGACAGGTGACCAAAAGCTAGGTCAAAGAGGTCGGTTTGAGCAAGTGTTTTAGGAATGTCAGTTGCGGCACTCCTGCCTCTGAGTTGCAAGGTTCCCGGTTCAGGTCTCACTTCACGGCTTGGGCACAAAAATCCAGGCTGACGCTCCAGTGCATTACTGAGGGAGTGCTGCGCTGTTGGAGGTGCTGTCTCTCGGATGAGACGTTAAACCGTTTCTCCATCTGCTTGCTTGGGTGGGGGGGGGGGGGGTGGGTGGTGGTTGTAAAAGATCCCATGGCACTATTTTGAAGAAGAGCAGGGGAGTCATCCCCGGTGTCCTGATCAATGTTTATCCCTCAATCAACACCACAAAAAGCAGATTACTTGGTCAATATCACATTGCTGTTTGTGGGAGCTTGCTGTGCGCACATTGGCTGCTGCGTTTCCTGCATTACAACAATGACTGCACTTCAAAAAGTATTTCATTGGCTGTAAAGCGCTTGAGACGTCCAGTGGTCATGAAGGGCGCTATATAAATGCAAGCCTTGCTTAAAGGAGGAGAGAGCAATTGAGAGGTGGAGAGGTTTAGGGAGGGAATTCCAGAGCTTAGGGACTTGGCAGCTGAAAGCGCAACCACCAGTGGTGGAGTGATTAAAATGGGGGATGCGCAAGAGGCCAGAACTGGAAGATCTCCACAACTGAGACCAGTTAAGGGACAAACCTCTCAACAGTCAAGTATTTACAGCAAGACTGACCACCAGGGAAAGGGCCTTGATGGTGTCAGATGTCAAAACAGATCATTTTGCTGTATTTCTTTTATCAGAAGATGATAAAAAGACCAACTGACCCACAAAATCCATTTTTCCAGTACCCTGTACCTCCCATGTGGCATCAATGGTTCTGAAATGTTCATTTCCCTGCTACCCTGTTGGGTATATAATTCAAAATATTTCGCACTCCTTTTCATTTTCCTAATCTCTCTTTTACATTTATACTTCCAAAAATGTATTCTCTCCGGTCTGACTTTTCTAAGTTATTTTGAAGTAATATTCTGGGTTAACCTTCTTTACAACATTTAATATTTTATCTACCTTAATGAGGATCCCATTAGCTGCCCTTTATCTTGAATATAGAACTTGAGTTTCTCTAATCTTCTGCCATAGCTCATTCCCTTGATACTTGGGATCAATTCTGTTCTGTGCCCTCCTCAATGCCATGTACACTTGCAGAGTGCTGTAGTTGGCAGTAATCTAAGCTTGACAAGATGTGACTGGATCTGAGGAAATAGCTGTCTGCTGTTGACAGGCGGAGCCTGAGGCGGTTTACTCTCGGGGAGAGGGGGACCACTCCTGACTGAGAGATGCTAATAAATCAGCCTGTGTGTGAACACCATCACTGTCATTGCTAATAAGTTGCATGTTGACCTCTTGAACTCTGTTAGTATATTACTGGTTCCATTAAAAGCCATCTGATTTATTCAGGCATTGGACAGCTACTATTGCATCATGTATTACCTTGTCATTAGCTCTGATCAAGTGTTTGTCCTAATAGCTCCTTAGTGGCTCACTGTCAAATTTTGTTTGGTAATGCTCATGGGACGTTGAAGGTGCTATATAAATGCAAGTTGTTTTTTTAAATTTAGAGATGCAGCATTGAAACAGGCCCTTCAGCCCACCGAGTCTGTGCTGACCAACAATCACCCATTTATACTAATCCTACATTAATCTCATATTCTCTACCACATCCCCACCATTCCCCTACCTACACTAGGGGCAATTTACAATGGCCAATTTACCGATCAACCTGCAAGTCTTTGGCTGGTTGTTGTTAATAGCAGCAAATAAAGGGAGAAAGGAAGAATCAAATAGAGAAAGGAAAGATTGATGGAAAGAGTGGATGGTTTAACTGAACTGATTTATACTGTAATGCTCGTCTGGCTCTTATTTTTCGGTTCTTTGCGGAAGGCATCAAGCCCAAAACATTGACACTGTTCTTTACCTGCTGATCGACCTGCTTCTGGCATTTTTTATTCTTGTTGGGGGCCGGGAGTGGTGGGTGTCGTTGGGGAGGAGGGTTTATATTTTTTTTCATTGGTTTGAAAAGCAAAACAGAGATGAAAATTGAGTCCTGGCAATGACTGGCAAGTTGCTGAGTCCCTGAGAGGGAGAGATGAGATGGGATCCTTGAACCAACTGCCCACCCTCTCCCTGCTGACTGACAACCTGTGCATTTGCAACACTTCCGATTCCTCTTGCTAGAGGAGGAACAACAGCTTGCATTTATATAGCACCTTTAACGCAGTAAAACATCCCAAGGCACTACACAGGAGCGTTATCAAACAGAATTTGACACTGAGCCACATAAGGAGATATTAGGACAGGCGACCAAAAGCTTGGTCAAAGAGGTAGGTTTTAAGGAGCATCTTAAAGGAGGAGAGAGAGGTGGAGAGATTTATGGAGAGAATTTCAGAGCTTAGTGCCCAGGCAGATGAAAACACAGTCACAAATGGTGGAGCAATTAAACTCGAGGTGGCTCGAGGCCAGCATTGGAGGAGTGTTGATATCTCAGAGGACTGTGGGGCTGGAGGAGGGTTACAGAGATAGGGAGTGAGCGAGGCCATGGAGGGATTTGAGAACAAGAACGAGAATTTTAAAACTAAGGTGTTGCTGGACTGGGAGCCAAGGTAGGTCAGCAAGCACAGGGGTGATGGGTGAACGGGACGTGATATGAGTTAGGATTCAGGAGTGTAAAGCGTTTAATTATATGGACTTCAAAGAGTTTCAAATAATATCCAACTTTGATTGCTTTGCCAAAGCATTATAACAGTGAGCATGTGTGGGATTCAGCCCTTGTGCTGGTTGCTCAGCATAATGCTTCAGCCAGGAGCAGGTTCTTCAACCCAGCTTTCATTTGCACTCATATTCTACCTTTTGGGGTGTGTTTTGCCAGTTCTTATTTTAAGCACTAGATGGTGCACTTTCATCAGGCATGGCATGGAGCCTCCAATGGGTTGGGGGAGGGGGAACATGCTCCATGGCATCTCAACTGGGCCCTGTGCCAAGCTCCATGGGAGTGCATAATTGACCAGCTGTGGGGGTATCTGTGTGGAGCTCCATCGTGACCCACTCTCTGCCACCTGAAAAGCTTACATGTGGAAGAGCGAGGTTAGGAAGTGGGATTGAGTGGCAACTTGAGTAGTGAATGGAGCCTGAGTTCGACTCTGGCCCAGAGTTACAGGATATGAGTCTCCTCTCCAAAAGGTCCCGAATGAAATGAGCCAAGAACTTTGATGCTGTCACATGGAAGCCCCTGGCCCACGGCGCAAGGCTACCTGTTGGTTTGCATGGCTGACTCGGCGAAAGCAGGAATAGAAAATGGAAGCACCATGTTGGTGCAATAGAAGGGACTTCTCCAAGACTGTGCTAAGGCACAATAAGGGAAGAATCTTTTCAGTGTGTGCAGTGACACTATTGTAAGTGTGTTCTGCACATGGGCACTGATATCGTGAACAGCAAATAGAGATTTCCCTCTCCCTTGTTTGGTTAAAGACAACAGAACGTAACACAGAATGAATACTTTGTGTAGTGACTTTGTTTGGCGTTACATGACATTACAGTTAGAGCATAAGGGCCGAGTCAGGTTCTGACCCAGCTCCAAAATCAAGCAGGGAGAGGGGTCGAAGTGGATAGCTGTTTCAAAGGGCTAGCACAAACACAATGGGCTGAATTGCCTCCTTCTGTGCTATGATTCTAAACAGAGTGAGACTCACTGGAAGAGGAAATCCCTGTGCTGCTTCACTTTATAGCTCTGTGCTACTCTCCCTCACTTTCCATCTAACCCATGCTACTCCTGATAGAATGTTTATACTGAGTTTTATAAAGTCAGGATGTGGGTGTCACTGGCAAGACTGGCATTTAAAGCCCATCCCCAGCTTTGATACAACTGAGTGGGTTGCTAGGCCACTTCAGCGGGCGGTTAAGAGTTGTGTCTCGGCTGAGACTGGGTAAGGATGGCAAATTTCTTTCCTGAATGGATAATGGAGAATCAGATTTTTTTTTTTAAGGGAACCTAAGAACTCCATGTTTTATGGCGACCAGATTTTTTTAAAATTAAAAACTGAATTCAAATTCTTAAATGGGGAGTTGAACTCATGTTCTCTGGATTATTAGCTTAGGCCTCTGAATTTCTCAGCCTAGAATATACCTGCTACACTACCTGTGTCCAATGTATAAAAAGTGTTCTATTCCCAGTCCAAGCTGTGAATGCCACCCAGCTATTTGACCATAGGAGACATCACAACCAGGACCAACCGTTTCCCAACATTCACACCTGTGCGTATGTTCAGCAGAGTCCCTGGAGTGGGGCTTGAACCCACAGCCTTCAGAATCAGAGAGGGGAATGCTACCCATTGAGCAGAGACTGACCCCTTTAGCTCAACTTTCACAGTGGATGCTCTCCGCTTACTGAACCAGCAGCTCCTGATGCGACACTGCTGGCAGTCGACAGAAATTAAACACAAGACTGATTGCTCTGTGTATTTTAAACTCAGTCAGAAGATAACCATTAGCTCCAATCAAACTACTCTTTAATGAATCAGCAATAATTGCTTAGCATTTACAGCGCACCAACAGGCCATTTGGTCCAACCAATCCGTGCCAGTGTTTATGCTCCTCGTGAGCCTCCGCCCACCCTACTTCGTTTAACCCCATCAACATATTCTTCTGTTCCTTTCTCCCTCATGTACGTACCCAGCTTCCCCTTAAATGCATCTATGCTATTCACTTCAGCATGCAGAGCAGGGGAGTTCCCCCTGGTGTCCTGGCCGATATTTATCCCTCAACCAACATCACTAAAAATAAAATTCAGGGTATTTGGTCATTGTCTCGTTGCTGCTTTTGGGAGCTTACTGTGTGCAAATTGACTGCTGTGTTTCCGACATTACAATGATTATGCTTCAAAGTTACTCCGTATCCTATTTGATACTTAAACGTCCCTTGGGAGTAGTGGGGGCCTGTGGTTGAGGTCAATGACTCACTAGGGATCAGACCAAGAACTCTTGGCCTCTATTAGCTACGTTGACATTTGATGCTTCAGTAGTTTGGACCACAGGAGATCAAGGCCTGTGATCTGGCTCTGGCTGCCTGTGTTTACATGGCCATAGCTGTCCTGTCCCAATGGCCGAATTGGATTCTCGTGACATCACTGCAACCTGGACTACAGAAGCATCGAATGTCAGAGGTGCTTTGTGGCTTTAATAGCGCCCCATGTCGGTGTATGTTAGCATAGTAGTTGTGTTACTGGCCTCGTAATCCAGAGGCTCGGATGACTGAAACAGAGACGTGTTCAATTCCTAGCAGTTGGGGAATTGAAATTCTGCTAATCGAATTAAAAAGCTTCTATCAGTAATGGCGAGCATGAAACTATTGGACTGTCAGCTTGATGAAAGACTTTCATGTTTGCCTTCCCTAAAGGATATTAGCAATCAGGTGCCCTGACCTGTTCTGGCCTATATGTGACTCCAGATCCCAGCAGTGTGGTCGACTCTTAACTGCCCTCTGAAGTGGCCTATTAAATTCTTAAGTGTGTTCAAGAAGGTGACTGACCAACTGCTTCTCAAGGATAGCTAGGGATGGGCAATAAGTGCTGTCCTTGCCAGTTATGCCATCATCCTATGAATAAATAATAAAAAAAAAGTATACAATGCCTTCAAGTACCGTCCCTCAGTCTGCAGAAGGCTCTTTTTAATTGTGATGTTTAATTATGAAATAGGATTTTGCTGGTGATTCACTGAAGAACAGTTTGATTGGGGCTAATGGTTATTCTCTGATGAAAACCGAACAGAGTTTAGAATACACAAGGCAATCAATCTTCCATTTAATTTCTGTCTCGTCGGGAGATGATGACAAAGCCTGGTTCAGTAAATGGGAAGCAGCCACTTTGAAAGTCGTGTTTTAGGCTCAGTGGGGAGCACTCTCGCATTTGAGTCAGAAGGTTGTGGGTTCAAGTCCCACTCCAGAGACATCGGCACATAATCCAGGCTGACACTCCCAGTGCAGTACTGAGGGAGTGCTGCACTGTCGGAGGTGCCGGATGAATTCGACCAAGGCTCGGTCTGCCCTCTGGGGTGGACGTAAAAGATCCCATGGTGCTATTTTGAAGAAGAATCTCCATTGGCCTGGCCAATCCCTCAGCCAACATAACCAAAGAAAACAGAATATTTGGTCATTATTTCATTGCTGTTTGTGGAATCTTGCTGTGCACAAATTGGCTGCCGCATTTCCTACATTAGGAAAGTGACTATACTTCAAAAGTGCTACATTGGCTGTAAAGAGTTTTGGGGATGTCCTGAGATCAGAAAGGCAAATCTTTTCCTTTAACTGTGTGAATGAAATGATGAAAATTAACCAGCACTAAGAGTGACAGACTGCAAGAGTGTACTGGCCATTGAGCAGAAGGTGTTTGGTGTACTCTGAGAACCTGTGTCCAGCTGTGGCCCACAAAGGAAGGTCAGGGTGGGCCTAGTTGTTTAGAACTGATAGCTTTATAGGTCGTTTTCATTCTCTGCTGAATTTACTCAAATCCACATGTGCTAGCAATGTTGTAACACTTTGCCTAAATAGTCATTCTTTTTGTGTGAACCTAGACACTGGTGGCCATTACACCAGGCCTTATCCTGTCCTTAATTTTCATATTCTAGCAGCATTCACTGGATTGCACTCCAACAGCGTCCTCTAACTTTACTCCCCTCTCCCAGCCAAGGGCTGCTAACGTCATTACCATTGGAATATACGAACAGGAGCTGGCCATTCAGTTCTTCGAGCATGTTCCACCATTAAATTAGATCATGACTGATCTGTATCTTAACTCTATTTATCCACCACATCACCTAACAAAAATCTATCAATCTCATTTTTGATCAGTTGACCCCACCCCAGCCTCAATAGCTTTTTGAAGGTGAGAGATCCTGATTTCCACTACCCTTTGCATGAAGAAATGCTTCCTGACATCACCCCTGAACGGTCTAGCTCTAATTTGAAGCTTATATCTCCATGTTCTGGACTCCCCACCAGAGAAAACGGGGTCGCTAGAAAGAAACTGTTAACTCCTTTGATGATAAACACCTGGATCAGATTGCCCCTTAGTCCTCTAAACTGAAAGGAATACAAGCCAGGTTTTTGCAACCTGTCCTCATTATTTAACCCTTTTAGCCCCAGTATCAATTTGGTGAATCTGCACTGCACCCACTCCGAGGCTAACACATCCTTCTTGAGGTACGAGTGCGCAGAACTGAGTGCTGTGTTCCACTTGTGGTCTAACCAGAGCTTTATACAACTATAGCAGAACTTTCAGCTCCTTGCATTTCAGTCCTGTTGAGATAAAGATTAACATTCGATTAGTCTTTTAAATTTTTTTTTTAGCACTTGTCCTTTAGTTACAAGTGATTTCTGTATATGGATCCCTAAATCCCTCTTCTACTCCCTAGTTTCTCACCACTTAGAAAATAGTCTGATCTATCTTAGGTCCACTGCATTGAACTCCACCTGACACAGTTTTGCTCACTCAATGTCCCTTTGCAATTTTCTGCTGCCATCTCCATGGCTTACTGTGTCACTTAACTTCGTCCCTGAAATCAGCCAACTGACAGCACACAAAGGGATCAAGACACTTGGTTGGAATGGCTCAGTATTAAACTGGGCACTGCCATTACCCACTAAACCACTTGGGGGAAGCTCTAATTTTACTGCTGTTCACACGTTCCGAAAGGCTCTGAGTACAATGACAGTACCTGCACGTTCTGCTTACTGTCAGCCACTGAATTCTGATAAAGCATTGATTAATCACTCCCTAATGACCCATAACACAATCCTCCCAAACGCGTTAAAGGCACATTCCTAAAAGCCAATAATAAACAGTGTGCTGTTGTGTTAATGGATCCTTCTCCGTGCAGACAACAGTTGCTGGCTTTTTTTAACATAAAAGTTGTGGTTTCAGGCTGTAGGTTGCTAAGGACGCCAAAGTGACAAAAGCCTCTCAGTTCTTGCTGGCACAGCTCAGCTCATTTCTTGTCACGTGTAAATTAAAATTCTGCAGTAATGTGGGCTTAACAGGTGTTGCTGGTTTTAAATTAGACCTTGATGAGCAAGGTTTGTTTGAACATTACACTGAAATTTACACAAAATACCCTTTTTTAATTCGAAAAAAAATTTGGATTAGGTACCTGGCCAGCCTTCTGATTGAGGCTAATCTTTCAGCTTGATGCACAGTATGGAGTGAGTACCTGCTGTAATATACGATGTTCAATGAGTCTCATAGAATCATATGAAGGCTATTTGGCCTAACATGCCTGTCATCTTTGAAAGGTCTATCCAAATAGTCCCACTCCCTTGTCCATTCCCCATAGCCCTGCAGATTTTCTCCTTCAAGTATTTATCCAATTCCCATTTGAAAGTTACTATTGAACTTGCTTCCATCACCCTTTCAGGCAGCGTATTCCAGATTGTAACAGCTCACTGCGTTAAAACAAATTTGCTCCTCATTTCTCCTCTTTTGCCAATTACCATAAGTCTGTGCCCTCTGGTTATTGATCCTCCTGCCAGTGGAAACAGTTTCTCCCTATCTACTCTATCAAACCCCCTCATAATCCTGAATGGGGGCTTGCCCAGGAATCTGCGGTACCTCTGTGTATGAAAAGATTGTCAAACACAGGTGCATGGATTATGAAGATTGGTTGGTCGGTGCAGAATCTACCAGGCAGTAAGGATGCTCTTTTGGACAATATATATGGACAATGGATGACCATCTATATGGACAATGGATGACCAGCCAGCCTGGCTCATTAATGAGACCTGAAGCTGTGGGTCAGTCACTGGCTCTTGCAATTTTTTCTACTTGGCTGTAATTGGGCAAATGTCCAATGAGTTGGTGTTGTTAACCAGCCATTCAGGTGAAGATTACACGTGCTCTGATATTAGCTGGTTAAAGTCCTCCACTATCCCTGTACAAACCTGGCAAATCCTAAACATTGGTTCCTGCCATCCAGCATCAATATGCTCAGCAATGTATCCTTAGATGGAGATTGCGTGTTCTATGTTGGGAAAGGGAAACTTTTTGCATGGATTTCTCACTAGTTTGGTTTGAAGTGCCTTAAGCGGCGTTCACTAGTTTCATTTGGGAACAGAAACCTGTAGTCTTTATCTGCTCTGGTCCATATGTGACTCCAGTCCTAGTCTGTCTTCTGAAATGGCCTAGAAAGCCACTCAGAAGGCTCACCACTATCTTCTTAGGACAAAAAGGAATGGTCAGCGAATGTCCACATCTTGAGAGTCAATGTAAAAAAAAAAATAAGATTGGGGGAACTGGGCTGATGAGTGGCAGACATTGTTTAATGTGGACAGATGGATAGTCTTGAGATTGGGAAGGATGACCAGCATTAGCAGTACAAGCTAAATGACATGATAGTACAGGGCACAGACCGGGAAAGGAATTTTGGGGTATTGGTGTATAGATTATTGAAGCCTTCAGCAGAGTGTGCCAGCTGCGGCTCGGTGGGTAGCAATCTCGCCTCTGAGTCAGAAGGCTGTGGGCTCGTGTCCCACTCCAGAGACTTGAGCACATAATCCAGGCTGACACTCCCAGTGCAGTACTGAGGAAGTGATCTTTCGGATGAGATATTAAACTAAGATCCTGTCTCTCAGGTGGTCAGCATAAGTTCTCATAATACTATTTCACAGAAGAGCAGCAATGTTCTTAGTGGTGTTCTGCCAATATTTATCTCTCAACTGACATCACTAAAACGGATTATTTGCTCATTATCTCATTTATGGGAGCTTGCTGTGTGTGAATTAGCTACCATGTTTCCTACATTACAACGGTGACTAACTTTGAAAGTAATTAATTGGCTGTAAAGCATTTTGGGATGTCCTGAGGTCACGGTCGTCCTTTTTCTCTCTCTCTCTTTGCGAAGCAACAATAGGATCAATAGGATATTGCGCTGGAGATGTAGAGCACAAGTCTAATGAGCAATTCTAAATTTGTAAAGAGCATTGCTAGCCCCACCTGGAATACTGTGTACAATTCTAGTAAACACTTTGAGAAAAACAGTCAGGCATTGGAGAGGCTGCAGTGAAAGGTCACTGAATTGATAGAGTGAGAGGCTGCAGAAGCTGGCAATGTTTAAACTGGAGAAGAGAAGGCTCGGGAGTGACCTTACCAAACTAGTCAAGGTCCTAAAGGGCGCAGAACAATTAAACGTAACTCTGTTTAATATAGCCACAGATTCTAGAAGAGGGCGTTGCCTCAAACTCCGAATAGGGAGGGTGAAAAGGCTGTTTAGAATGAAAAAGAGGTTGGTGAATATACAGGATGGACTGCCAAGGAAGCCAACGGGTGGGGGCTGATTATGTCAGAAAATCCAAGACAGTTGGATAAGCACCTGGCAAAAAATTAGATCAAAGGGTATTGTGGCTATCATGGTTTATGATACTACGTAGACATGAGCACTGACCAGATGGACCGCAGTGATCTTTTGGGGACGTGCATGTTCCTATAAGGATTCCATTTATCTTATAGCATGTTTACATTACGATTTTGCCACTGATGCTGGCATCAAATTTGCAGAATCTGCAAAGTAGCAATCTGGCATGTGTGTCTCTGAAGGCAGTGCCACCTCAGGCGCCAAAGTAAATGTCATAGGAGGCAAGGACAGCCAAGAAAAAACATGGCTGAGGCATTGCTGCCTACACTGTTTAGGCCAGAAAGGTGGCTTGCTGGCATCGTCCCTTACAGAACCTCACTTACATGCTAAAAGCAGCTACTGGCCCCAGTGAAATAATTGTTGTTTATGCCTTTGTAGCAGCTGCACTGGCACAGTCGGTTTTAAAGTGGTTCTGACTGCAGAGCAGACTCAATGGGTTGAATGTTTCCCATGTTTCTAGAAAGTACCCTATGTAAATAGAGCAGTTTGTATATCAATGGGACTAGCAGCCTGTAATTTAGAAGCATTACTGTCTCTTAATATATTTACCAAAAACTTTTACTGTTCACTTTGATAACTCTTGCAGGTTTTTTTTATACGTCTATTTTGCGCCTCTTACTACTTTATTTGTATCTGTCTTTTGTTTTCTTTATAACTCTCCTGGGCTTCTGGATTTTCACTTTTTTCCCTGCGTTTGTGTAAGCCTTTCCTTTCAGCCTATTACTGTCCCTTGCCTCATTTGTTGATCATGGTCGGTTAACTTTACAAGTGGAACCTTTGCCTTTTTAAGGTATGTACTGGTTTTGTATTGTGCTGCAAACTTTCTTGAGAGCTTCCCTGTGCTTGTCTGAGGGTTTGTCCATCAAGTGTTCAGCCCAGTTTATTGCATTCAATTTATTTCTCATCTCATCGAGCTTTGTCTTATTTAAATTTCGAACCTCAGCTTGTGGCTTTTGGTTCTCCCTATCAAATCTAATATCAAGTCCAATTATGTTCATTATTTGCAGGATTACACAGAATTTACAGCACTAAACAGGCCATTCAGCCCAGCTGGTCTATGCCGGCGTTTATGCTCCGCACAAGCCTCAAGAGATTCCCTTACAGTCAGATTGTTAGCTGATTGTGGCTTGCTACTCATCACGAAATCTAGTCTGGCCTTATCTCTTGTCAGTTCTAAAACATGTTGTCCTGAATACTTTCTAGAGATTTGCTGTATTTATTACTTGAACTTTTCTGCTTTTCACAGTCTATGTGAAAATTGGAATCTTTCATTATAGTGACGTTGTTTCGACTACATCCTTCCCTGATCTCCATATTAACAAATTTAAAGGGGGTGTATCAAATTCCAGGGATGAGAAGGAGAGATTAAATTGGGCCTATATTCTCTAGAATCAAGGAAAGTGGGGATTGGATGGGAAAGTGGAGGTGAGGTCGAAGATCAATCGCGATCGTATTGAATGGCGGAGCAGGCTCAAGGGACTCTTGCTCCTATTTCTTATGTTCTTATCTCTTCACTACATCACTACTGTTAGGTCCATAAACAACATTCATCAGATACTTGCATCCTTCCCTGTTCCTTTAGTTTTACCCATACTGTTTCCCCTGCCTGTTCGTCCTCACTGAAGTCCCTTCCTTCCATTGCTTTTAGCAATGTTGCCAATTTCCCTCCTTTCCCAATTTCCCTGTTCTTTCTAAGGATCCCATAGCCTGGAATATTTAGCTTCCAATCATACCCAGCTTGAAGCAAGATTATTGGTAATGGCTATTGCATCAATACCTTTAAGCTGAATTTGTGCTTCTAACCTACTTGTTTTAATACTGATGGAATGCATATTTCTGCAAGTGACTGTTATCTGGGCAACTGTCCCCACTCTGCCCACATGCCCTGATAGTGTATTTCTCACACGTTTGGTTGTTGTACATTGCTACAGAGGCACTTTCAAATCTTTTCATTTTTCATCCCACCAACTTTATTTTTAACAGGCGTTTTGTCATTCCTTCCTATAACCTGTTCTGTTCCCAGAGTTACTTATGTTATCTTTATCTCCTCGTGCTCTGATTTTTGCTCTTTTTTTCCACTCCACAGTCCTATTTATCCTTTCTGCCAGGGACTTGGTTTAAGTGCCGCCGTCCTGGCAGGACAGTTCCTTCGTGTCCCAGCATCGGTGCCAGTGACCCAAGAAATGGAATCCTCTCCTTCCTACACCAATCATTCAATCAGACATTTACTTTCCTGATCTTTTTATCCCTATGCCAATTAGCACCCGGCTTGGATAGTAATCCAGAGATTACCAACCCTGAGCTCCTGCTTTTTAATTTAGTGCCTTGTTTCTGATGCTCCCTCAGCAGGACCTCCTCGCAGTTCCTTCCTATGTGGGTGGTTCTGAACGCAACAGCTGCTTCTTTCCCCTCCTTTTGTAAGTTCTTCTGCGGCCGTTTTGAGAAATCCCTCGCGCTGGCAGTGGGTAGGCAACACGGTCTCTTTGATTCCCAGTTGTGACGGCAATCTATCCCCCAATTATTGGATTCCTTATAACGACAAGTCACACTGGGCCTCTCCTGCCCAACTCAATCATTGCTCCAATTTATCCTGTGCCCCAATTGCCCGCGTACTCTATCATCACTACAATTTTCCCCCCATACACTTTGCATACTTCCCCAATGGAAATCTCCCAGGTGAAAAATTTCCGATTGAAGTGTATTAGAAACTACTCAATGAATGGAAATTGCACAATGAATGGAAATGTTAGTCATTTATACTGTATATGCAGCCATCCTGAATGGGTGTAGGGCACAGGTATAGACTGTGGTGATCACATAGGTGGTAGGAATGGAGGCTGGTCAGCTGTGGCTCAGTTGGTAGCACTCTGTCTTCTGAGACAGAAGGTTCCATGTTCAAGTTCCACTCCAGGACTTGAGCACAAAAACCTCAAGGCTGACAGTCCGGTGCAGTACTGCAGGACTTTTGCACTCTCAGCAGTGCTGTCTTTCACGTGAGCTATAAAACCAAGGCCCCTCCCTGCCTTCTGTGGTGGATGTAAATAGTCCCATGGTGCTATTTGGAAGGAGACCGGGGGAGTTCTCCCCAATGTCTTGGCCAATATTTATTCCTCAATCAACATCACAAAAACAGATTATCTAGTCATTATTACATTGCTGTGTGTGGGGGCTTGCTGTGTGCAAATTGGCTGCCATGTTTGTTACATTACCACAGTGACTCCACTTCAAAAGTGTCTCATTGGCTGTAAAGTGCTTTGAGACGTCCAGTGGTCGTGAAAAGTGCTATAGAAATGTAATTTTTTTTCCCCAAAGTATATTGGAAACATGGAGGTGGATGGACAGTTTAGACTGTCACTATTATTTTTGTGGTCTGTGGCGAGGCGGGGAAATCTTTCAACTTGGGCAGGGTACATAGTACTGGCACTGCTGAAAAATGTGTCTGGGTTTTTAGTGGGCAGCCAATCTGATCCTGCCAGTTAAGCTGAAGCTAGAAGTTCTGCCTCTGGAGAATTATTCACTTTGGAAGTCAAATGGATGGCATCAAGTCCATCTGGTTTGTGAAAAGAGCGAGTTTGATGGGAAGAGCTGCCTTTTCTCGCTCCTTGTTTTTTAAAAAAAATGTTTTTGAATTGACAACAGCTAACAACTTTTATGGTCTGTTTGCTTCCAGACATCTGGCACTAATTAAGCAGGCAATAGTCAGGGCACCATTCCTACATGCACATTATAAGATAAACCAGATGAGGTCCCGCCCTAATAAAATGACACATCACATCTCTGAAACCTCCAGATGAAAAGGGAAGTTTAACGCATCTGTGAAGAAGGCAGGCAGTATCTGTTTAAAATGGGAATCATATAAAGAAAGGGCACATACAGTTTGGCGAAAAGGAATTTATTCACCGTATATAATCAACAAAGGTGTAGGGATTCTAGTTCTTTTGTCAATTTTCTGCATTTTAATTAAAAATTAATTCCTTCTCCTTGGCCACTGTCTTAGTACCAGATTGTTACCAACCTCAGCGTCCTATTTCACTCTCAGCTGACCTTCCAATCCTAAATCAATTCTGTTCCAAAGACCTATTTCCACCTCTGTAGCATCACCCATATGCATCCCTGCTTCAGCCCATCTGTTGCTGAAACCCTCATCTATGCTTTGTTACCTCCAGACTAGATTATTATAATGCTGTCCTGGTCAGCCTCCCATCTTCTACCCGTTATAAACTTGAGGTCATTCAGAACTCGGTTTCCTGTAACCTAACCCGCACCAAGTCCCATTCACCCATCACCCATGTGCTCGCTGACCTTCATTGGCTTCTGGGACAGCAATGTTTTGATTTAAAAGTTCTTGTCCTAATGTTCAAATCCTTGCATGGCTTTGCCCATCCTTATCTCTTTACCCCCGCCCCCCCACCCCAAGCCCTCCAGTTCTGCAATCCTCTGAAATTTCTCAGCTCCTCCAATTCTGTGCATCTCTTTGCCCCATCATCGGCAGCCATGACTTTAGCCCTGTAGGCCCTAAGCTCTGGAATTCCCTCCCTAAGCCTCTCTATGCCTCCACCACTATTTTCTCCTTTGAGACCCACTTTAAAATTTGCCTCACTGACCAAGCTTTTGTCATTTGTCCTAATGTCTCCTTGTGTGGCCTGGTGCTAATGTTTGGCTGATTACACTCCTGTGAAGTGCCTTGGGATTTTGGACTGTATTATATAAATGCAAGTAATTTAGATATGCATTCTAAGTAAAGGAACATTCACTGAGTAGTGCACAAGAAATAGGAGCGGGAGTAGACCATACGACCCCTCGAGCTTGCTCTGCCATGCAATAAGATCATGGCTGATCTTCTATCTCATCTCCACTTTCTCACCCTATCCGCATACCCCTTGATTCCCTTAGTGTCCAAAAATATAGCAATCTCCATCTTAAATGTACTCAATGACTGAGTATCCACAGCCCTCTGGGTTAGAGAGTTGCAAAGATTCACAAACCTGCGAGTGAACAAATTTATCTTTGTCTCTGTCTTTAATGGGCAACCCCTTATCCTGAGACTCTGGTCCCTAGTTCTAGACTCTCCAGCCCGGGGAATCATGGAAGTGATGGAGGCTTGAATTGGCCAAAAGGGAATTAAACCAAATTCACTTTGTTTGCCATCCCCTCCCTGAATGAACTGTTTCCTCATTTACGAGTGATGAAGGTAAGTATTGGGAGCTTAATTCATTGACTGAGTGGAAGTACCACAATCGAACTTCATCCTGACTTCCCCTGACACCTGCTTTTTAGCAGAGCTCACCGGAGTGTGATCAAGAGCGAGAAACCAAGTTGATTTTTATTCCCCCTTGTAGCCCCGAGGCTTCTGATTAACTTTATGACTTACCACTGAATATAATTGTGCTTGGAAGAAAACCTCCAAGTCTCCAGACGGAAATTTCAAAATTCACTCGCAAACTGAGTGGCTGGTGATGGGCAAATACACTCAGTTTAAATATTCATCATCTGGCGTTGTTTTAAATCTTTTATAATGTGAGATGATATTGCTTATCCTCCAGTAGGTTTACAAGCAAATTATCAAAATCACAGTAACCGAGGGATGAATTTTTAATACAAAAGTAAATTTTGCATTTTTTTGTTTAAATCGCAGAAAACATTGGAAAACAAAATGAATTTGGTTTAATTCCCTTTGGGCCAATTCAAGCCTCCGTGATTTCCCTGGCTGGAAAGTCGAGAACTAGGTGCCACAGTTTCAGGATAAGGGGTTGGCCGTTAAGGGTAGAGACATAGATAAATTTATTCACTCACAGGATTGTGAATCTTTGCAACTTTCTAACCCAGAGGGCTCTGGATGCTCAGTCATTGAGCATATGTAAGACTGAGATTGATAGATCGTTGAACACTGAGGGAATCAGGGGGTATTGGGATAGTTTGTTTCCTGTCATGACATATATATAAAAAAATACTCGAGTTGAAAGCTCTTTCAAAGTGCCCCAGGGCATTCTGCGAAGTTCTATCTCATGTCAGACCAATGTTGATTGAACTGTTGGATCAGGCACTCACCCCTCTTTGAATGAAGATGTAATCTAAAGACACAGTTCCGATTGATCAGCCTGCTTATATTAATATTATTGATCATAGAATGTTTCAGCATGGTAGCAGGTCATTGAGACTATCAAGTCTGCACTATTATTTTTTTGCTCCACACGAGCCACCTAACTTAATCGTGCTCCTTGATACTCCCTTTTTAATATTCGCCTTTGTCAAGAAATTGCCTTTTTAAAAAGAAAGACTTGCATTTATGTAACACTTTGCATGACCACCGGACGCCTTAAAGTACTTTTCAACCGATGAAGTACTTTTAAAATGTTGCAATGTAGGAAATGCGGCAGGTGGTTTGCACACAGCAAGATCCCACAAACAGCAATGTGATAATGACCAGATAAACTGTTTTTGTGAAGGTGATGGAGGGATAAATATTGACCAGGCCACCAGGGAGAACTCCCCTGGTCATCTTCAAAATTGTGCCATGGCCTCTTTTGGCCCACCTAAGAGGGCAGATGGGGCCTTGGTTTAACGTCTCATCTGAATGATGCCACTACACTCAGTACTGCACTTGAGTGTCAGCCTGGATTATGTGCTAAAATCTCTGGAGTGGGATGTGAGCCCACAACCTTCTGACTCATAGGCGAGATTGCTATCCAGTGAATCACGGCTGGCAGCAAATTCTGTATTCTCATCACCTTCTGTATAAAGATATTTTTCCTAACCTTTAAAATTTTTAGTGATCGTCTTTATTTTGTCCCCTATTATCACTGTCTAATGGGCCAATTGAAACAACCTATTATTCTATTATGGGGCTTCGTAATTTTGAAAGGCTCCATCAGATCCACTTTATGCTAAATTCTCAAGCTTCTTTTTACAACTGTAATGCTGCATTGCTGCTAACATCCCAATGAATCTTTGCACTTTTGTCATTGTTTACACGACCTTCCTATAACAGAGTGCTGAAGACTGAACAGTACACCAACTGTAGCCGAACTAAGACCATGTACATGTTCAAATTTACCCCTTTGTATTCTACGCCTTTAGATACAAAACCAAATATTTTGTATTTTAATGGCCTTATCTACTTGCACAGTCACCCTCCCTATCTCTGTAATGTCCTCCACCCTACAACCGCTTCCTCAAATTCTCTCTTCCTCGAACTGCCCTTTTGTGCAACTCCCCTTCACTTTGTTCCACCATTGGTGACCGTGCTTCAGCTGTCTATATCCCACACTCTGTAATTACCTCTCTACATCCCTTTGCCCCTCCATATCCCTCTCCTTCTTTAAGGTCTTCCTTTTAAAGTTACCTCTTTCACCAAGCTTTTGGTCACCCTATCTAATTGCTCCTTCTTTGGCTTGGTGCCCATTTTTTTGCTGGTCATGGTTTTCTGCATTAAAGGTGCCTTTTCATTTATACAAGTTATTGTTTTATGATCTGGGTATCTGCATAAGAAGGCCTCTTTGCTGCTTCCTTTACTTCATTCAAATTATTACCATTTTACGGTGCACTACGTTTCCTTCTGAGTCAGAAGGAAGTGAATTCAAGCCCGACTCAAATACTTGAGCACAAGGCTCAGGCTGTCTTTTCAGTAGAAATGAGACATTAAACCGGGGAGGTCCCATCTGCCCATTTTAGTGGGCATAAAATATCCCATAGCACTATTCAAAGACCAATAAGGGGTTCTGGTGGCCTGGTCAATATTCATCTCCCAACCAACCCCACCAAAAATAGCTGGACATTCATCTCACTGCTGTTTATGGGGCTCTTGTGTGCAAATTTGGTTGTCCTATTTGCCCACAAAGCTATAGGCATAACACTTGAAAAATGCATTGTGAAGTATTTTGGGACTTCCTAAGAATGTGAATAGTGTTATATAAAAGGCAATTCTTTCTCTGCTTCCGAAATGTATTACCTCACAGTTTTTTTTTAACATTGAACTGCAACTACCACCTATCTGGCCATCCTTCCAGTTTAAATGTGTCCTCCTGCACTCGTTTACAGTTCCCATCACAATTTGTCACAATACGGTGTCCTCAGTAGATTTTGATGTTATTCCCTCAATTCCTAAGTCCAAATCATTTATGCCTGTAGAAAAGGAAAATAGTTCCAAAACAGACCCCATGGAACATCACTCACTACATCCTCTAAGTCTAACTTTCTTCAACCCCTAGCCTTTGTTTTCTGCCCTTCAGTCACCTCTCTGCCCATGGGGTCACTTTCCGCTTGATTCCATGTTGCTATCGTCTTTGCCATAATTCTTGTATGTGATATCTTTATTAAATGCCTTCTGAAATTGTGCACAAATCACTTTTACTGCTTTCGATCTGTCTTTGATTGATTTTTTTGAGAGAATTCTACAAGGTTGGGCAAGCGTGACCTACCTCTTACCATACTGACTAGCTCTGATTAACCCCTGTTTTTTCCTAAGTGTTCAGTACTATAGACTTTTAACAGTTCACCAATAACTTTAGTAATAGTGAGAACTTGCATTTATATAGCGTCTTTAATATAGTAAAACATCCCAATGAGCTTCACAGCAGTGTTATCAGACAAAATTTGACACAGGGAGGACAAACAGTTCTGCAATTTCCTGGCTTACCCCCAAATTCTTGTTCTGGCGAGGGGTATTAGATTCTGGCAGAACTTTCCTTCCCAAACGACTTTTGGAAGTTTACATTGTACCCCAGCATCTTTCGACATCTTTGGTTGTCAACTGCCAGATCTCTGCAAATTGACTCCTCTTAAATGTATGTGACTGCTTCAGCCCGCTTTCTCTGAGTATAACCTCTGTTATTTGTTCTAAACTGGAGTCTGTTGATTTCTTCAATCCCATATCTGCCTCCCTTGTGGAAACTGAGGCAAAGGACTTCTCTGGCCCATCTGCCCTTCCCCCACTCTTCAATCCCGTCTCCTTCATCTCTCATCAGCCCTACCTTTTGCTCTCTTGTGACTAGGGTCCCTATAGAAAGCCTTTTTATTGCCCTTTAGACTCTTTTTTTTTGCCAGTTTACTCTAATACTCCCTCTTAATCTTTCCAATCTCTTCCTTGGAGCTTGTCTCTATTATTTATAGTTGTTCTGGCTTTAATCTTTATTATCCGTCCTGCGAGCACTTAACGCTTATTTTAGGTTTCAGATTTGATCTGACCTCCCTCTTCATCCATAGAACCCGAGCCTTTAAGACACTCCCATTTTCCTTATTGGAATGTATTTGATTTGTACCCCCTTTATTTCCTACTTAAATGCTTCCCATTGCTGATGTGCAAAGACATTAAAAGCATGATTGCAATTCTATCTGAGCTCTGATTATTGAGATGTAGAGGCTGGAATGTATTTGTTTGTAGAAATGAATTGTTGGGGACTCCTTGCATGTAATACAGTCTTCAAGGCGGCAAAGTGGCTGGTCTCTCGTTCCAATTGGCCTGTCGGTTGATATCAAATTTCTCCTCCGGGGGTTCCTCCTGATCAAAACATTTCTGTCGTTTCTCCAGGGTGTGGGCTGACCATCCACTGAAATTGTGGTTGACAATCGAGAGCGCCCACTTGAAAATTCAGGAAGGTGAAATGCATGATCCGGTGGAAATCTTCTGTTCCCAACGGCACTGCTAGAAACAAGTGCTAATCATGCGTTCCAACATCTTTC
This sequence comes from Heterodontus francisci, assembly GCF_036365525.1. Taxonomy (NCBI): domain Eukaryota; kingdom Metazoa; phylum Chordata; class Chondrichthyes; order Heterodontiformes; family Heterodontidae; genus Heterodontus; species Heterodontus francisci. Next base: position 22,625,018 of record NC_090413.1, on the reverse strand, counting down.
CACTTGAGTGGAAGGAGTCACACCAACCTTCCTGCACCTCCTTGTGTAAGGGGAAGATGATTAGTTCAAATCTTCTTAACCAGGAAAGAGTATTTCACTGCTATAGTTATCATCCAACCGACACTTTGGACCATCCCATCCATTTCTGTTTTTATTATTCATTCATGGGATCTGAACAGAAAGTTCCAGCATGTATTTCTTCAGACATCAGATGTCCCGGGTTCAACTCCCACCAGGGCAGCTGTTGGAATTTAAATTCAATTAATTAATAAATTCAATTAATTAATAAAAATCTGGAATTGAAAGCTAGTCTGAGTAATGGTGCCGTGAAACTATCATTGATTGTTGTAAAAACCCCATCTGGTTCACTAATGTCCTTTAGGGAAGGAAATCTGCCATCCTTACCTGGTCTGGCCTACATGTGACTCCAGACCCACAGCAGTGTGGTTGACTCTTAACTGCCCTCTGAAACGGCCGAGTAAGCCACTCACTTGTCAAGGGCATTTAGAGATGGGTAACAAATGTTTGCCTTGCCAGCGATGCCCACATTCCATGAAAGATTATTTTTTTAAAAACAAAAAATGTGTTTAAATAAAATTGATTTCTTTCCGCATCTCACTATGTGAAGGCGAATTGAGTTATCGAGGCTTCAAAGAATGTTCATCACCCTCAAAGCAAACATCAGAGCTCAAGTGTGGATCCCTTTTTCACATCCCTGGCCCACTTCCTTGTTCATTTTAGGTCTCACAGAAGGTGGCAACCCTTGATTTAAGAGAAGAGGTAACTGTGAGAAGGGGAGAAAGCACTAAGATGGTGATGGGAAAAAAAATCAGAGAGAATCACTTGGTGTCTGTCAGAATGGTTCGAATGGAAGTGTTTAGTTGTGGGTGAGATGCAAGCAGCCAAGTGTAACTGAGGAGGATGGGTTTTCTTGGAACAAGCGTTGGAGTAGAACCAGCCTGAAGCAAATTTCCTGCCCATGTTAATGCCAAAGAAAGCATCTGCCAGGTAATTTAACACCTCCTGGTGCATGAACTGATGTGTGGCCAACCCTCAGTGCAAGCCAGGTGAAATTACATTACAGTCTGGGTCACTCCAACCTCAGTTGAATGAGATCATCCCTGAAACCATAGGCAAGGTATGTAAAGTTGCACTAAACAGCTTGATAGTTTTCAACAGCCCTGTTGAATTTAAATAGAAGGAATAGGATACATAGGATGACAGTAGGGAGTGTCGGACAGAAGGGAATCAGATCAGGTGATAAACTTTGAGACAATTGATCGACTTCTGAATTACATGGTATGTTATATCTTTAAAATTCAATTAAGGGTGTGTTATTTTTCCTCTGCCTTCCTGTGGCACTATTTTGAAGAGCCAGGAGAGGACATGAAAAATTATCGGCAGGTAAAATCAAGGAAAACCCAAAGATGTTTTATCAGTACATTAAGAGCAAGAGGATAACTAAGGAAAGGATAGGGCCTATCAGAGATGTACAAGGGAATTTGTACGCTGATGCAGAAGATGTGGGCAGGGTTCTCAATGCATTTCTTTGCCTCTGTCTTCACAAAGGAGAGGGATGATGCAGACCTGGTAGTAAAAGAGGAGGAGTGTGAAATATTAGATACTATTAGCATAATGAGAGAGGAAGTACTAGAGGGTCTGACATCCTTGAAAGTGGATAAATCCCAGGTTGTTAAAGAAAGCCAGGGAGGAAATAGTGGATGAGCTGAGGATCATCTTCAAATCCTCACTGGATTCGGGTGAGGTGCCAGAGGATTGAAGGTCTGGCAACATTATACCATTGTTTAAAAAGGGTGCAAGAGATGGGCCAAATAATCATAGGCTAATCAGCCTGAATTCAGTGGTGGGTAGATTATTAGAATCATTTCTGAGGGACAGGACAAACTGCCACTTAGAAAGGCACGGACTGGTCAGGAATAGTCAGCATGGATTTGTTAAGGGAAGCTCACGTCTTACTAATTTGATTGAGTTTTTTGAGGAGGTAACAGGGAGGATTGATGAGGGTAGTGCAGTGGATGGGGTCTACATGGATTTTAGTAAGGCATTTGGCAAGGTCCCACGTGGCAGACTGGTCAGAAAAATGAAAGCCCATGGGATACAGGTTAATGTGTCAGGTTGGATCCAAAATTGGCTCAGGGACAGGAAACAAAGGGTAGTAGTCGACGGATGTTTTTGTGAATGGAAAGCGGTTTCCAGTGGCGTTCCGCAGGGCTCAGTGTTGGGTCCCTTTGGACTTAAATGTGGGAGGCATGATTGGGAAATTTGCTTATGACACAAAAATTGGTCGTGTAGTTGACAGTGAAGAGGATAGTCGTAGACTCCAGAATGATATCAATGGTTTGGTTGACTGGGCAGAAATGTGGCAAATGGAATTCAATCCGGAGAAGTGTGAGGTAATATGCTTGGGGAGGGCAAATAAAGTGAGGGAATACACAATAAACAGGAGGATATTGAGAGGGGTAGAAGAAGTGAGTGACTTTGGAGTGCATGTCCACAGGTCCCTGAAGATGGCAGGACAGGTAGATAAAGTGGTGAAGAAGGCGTATGGAATGCTTTCCTTTACTGGCCAAGGTATAGAATACAAAAGCAGGGATGTGATGCTGGAACTGTATAAAACGCTGGTTAGGCCGCAGCTGGAGCATTGCATACAGTTCTGGTCACCACATTACAGAAAGGACATAGTTGCTCTGGAGAGAATACTGAGGAGAATGTTGCCAGAGCTTGAAAGTTGCAGCTATGAGGAAAGATTGGATAGGCTAGGGTTATTTTCCTTAGAAGAGAAGAGGCTGAGGGGTGACTTAATTGAGGTGTACATAATTATGAGGGGCCTAGATAGAGTAGACAGGAAGGACCTGTTTCCCCTAGATGAGAGGTCAATTATTAGGGGGCACAGATTTAAGGTGATTGGTAGAAGGATTAGAGGAGACATGAGGAAAAACTATTTCACCCAGAGGGTGGTGGGTGTCTGGAATTCACTGCCAGGAATGGTGGTGGAGGCAGAAACCCTCAATCCTTTTAAAAGGTACCTGGACATGCACCTGAAGTGCAGTAACCTGCAGGGCTATGGACCAGGTGCTGGAAGGTGGAATTAGATTGGGCGGCTAGTTTTTTCAGCCAGCACAGACATGACGGGCTGACTGGCTTCCTTCTGTGCTGTAATTTTTCTATGGTTCTAAGATGAGCAGGGGTGTTCTCCCTGGTGCCCTGGGCTAATATTCATCCCATAACCAATATCACTAAAACAAATGTTCTGGTCTTATCACATTGCAGTTTGTGGGAGCTTGCTGTGCACAAATTGACTGACTGGTGTTTCCTACATTACTACAGCGACTACACTTTTTAAAGTATTAAATTGGTTGTAGAGTGCTTTGGGGTATCCTGAGTTCATGAAAAGCGCTCTGTAAATGCAAGTGCTTTTTCAAGATGTCCATACTGGTGCAGTAGGTTGGCTATCGTTTGTTTACAGTTTTCTCCTCCGTTCCTCAAGGTATTGCTTTCTTTCAGGGGTTGTAAGTGGCCATTATTCACATATGACCTTTGACATTTGACCAATAGTGGGCACGACGGCTGAACCCGATTATTTCCTCCCAGAACGTTCATGCTCACACTTTGAAACAAGTCTTTTTTTGGGTGGGTGGGGGGACACAATGATCAGGAGCAGGACCCTGAGCTGACATACTCCTCCTCAACCCGATGTCCTGAGGTCAATTGTAATGACCTGCCTGTTCTCAGCTGAGTTTAGTTAACTCAACAAGGCGAGATAGATTATTGGATAATCTTAGTCTGTGTGGTTTAGCAACACAAAACTTCAAGCAGCTGGGTCTTTGGTAATGCACTCCCGAACGCATTAATGATGGTTGCAAATAACGTGACAGTAAAATTGGCGCGTGTCTGTAATTGGCCTGCAGTGACCAGCACCTTTTCAATAATAAAAACAAGAAACGCTGGAAAAACTCAGCAGGTCTGGTAGCATCTGTGGAGAGAGAGAAGCAGAGTTAACATTTCAGCTCAGTGACCCTTCATCAGAACCTTTCAACCTGTTCATAACTCTGGGGAATTTCGCAGGCAAATAATAATCTTTCAGATGTTGCTGAGGCCTTCTCGCAATCTCATTGAGCAGTAGTAATCACGTGAATTCTGAAAGGCCAGCGTCATGTGCAAAACAATCTTATTAGCCAATAGCAATCCCGTGTACTTACAATCATTCATGGTGCTTTCGAACACCTTCATTAGTCAATAATAACCACGTGACTGTTGTAGCTATGATCATTTTGCTCTGTTTCTGAAACACTATTAATTTCTCCCTCACTTACTCAGTGGCAACTTGTCCTGCAAAGTGTTTTTGTGTGACCACTTCCCATTTAGTTTTGTTATGTCAACTGTCACAAGAGTTTCAGCATCTGGCCACTAGATGGAGTCTCTTACAAATTTGTGTCTCAGGCTGCGTAAGTGCAAGTCTTGTTTCTTTCTGTTGGGTGAAAATGCATCGATGTACTGAGGCAAAACTGGCTGGGAGCCATCGTGGAGCTGGTGTATAACCTCATCACAGTGGATTGTCCAGGAGAATTGTACAACTTTTCTCATTCCCAGCCACGGGCTGGACCAAAGCGTTTAATGTAGTAAATCAACCCAAGGCTTAATCAGACTGGGCCATTGGAACAGGTGAAGAAAAATCTTGGTCAAAGAGAGGTTTTAATGAATGTATCAATGCAGGGTTGTTTGGGAGGAGGTGAACTTCATTCCCGTAAGCCTTGACAGTTGAACGCCAATGGAAAGGCGAAAGCAGAGGGTAGTGAGCAAGAATTGGAGAGGCGCTAAGTTCTTGGAAGGTTGTAAGGGGGGGGGGGGGGGGAGGGGGTTACAGAGATAGGGAAGAACGAGGCCTTGTAAGGAGGGGAGGGGAGGGGGTTACAGAGATAGGGAAGAAGGAGGCCATGTAAGGAGTTAGACACAAGGAAGAGAATTTGAAAATAGAGGCATTGACACAATGTCTCTTTAGACAAGAGCAAACCATACGCTTCAGCAAAACATAAAACCCAGCCACTCGGGTTCGAACTCACAGCCCCACAGGCAGTTAACCTGTTAACACGTTTGGGACGGGACTGAGAGGAACAGTGCCCAACTTGTCATTCTAATCACAGCGATCACTAAGCTTTACTTTGGCTGGTTTCTAAAGTGCGTTTATTTAAAAAAAAAAGGACACAAACAAAAGAGGGAAAACTCTGTATTCAAACGGTGTCTAACTCTCTCGCAGTGGCTCTGTCCGAATTCACTTGCAAAACACAATTTAGTTTAGAAATATAATCTGTTTCTCTCCTCCTTTCCAACTCCCCCCCCCCCCCCCCCCGGAAGTCTTTACTGTAAAATTATGTTCAGTCACGACAGTTAAGATACCCACACTGAAGATAGAGAAACTTAAGCGTGTCTGCGCATTTGATTTAAAGTTGGCCGACTTTATTTTCTGTGACGCGCAGAGCTGAGCGCGATTCTTTGCCTTTTACGTGCTGTCCCAGTGTCTAGTTTTGTTCAGACTTTATTTTAACCGTCAGTAAAGGCAAATCTTGTTGAAAATAGGGCTTGAGAATTTACCTGATGAGCATACTGCACCAAATACATTGCACCAGAGGGGAAACGTTAAGAATATGCAAAGGGAGATAAAATTTCCAGATTTAGACAAGGGTGTGATCATGTTACTGACAGAGCAAGTAGAGGAATAAAATTCAGTGCAATGTGTAATAAAGATTGGAAAGGTACAGTAAAATTGAGAAGTTACCTTTTGTGTATTCAGGTAAATCTACATAAGGACCGTCAAATTTGCAGGGCTTTCCAGGGATCACTTAAGCACAGCGAAAAATCTTACCTGCCTCCTGCTACACCTCAGAACAGACCAGCACAGATTTTAGAATAACCTGACTCGTTAACTAGACGGCATTACTGTGTCGAAAAATTGAATGAAATGTTGAATGCCTCCAGTCCAGTCTTTTACAGGTTGTCTTAAATGTTTCCTCACGTGTACTTTTTTTTTGATTTCGGTGTTTTGGGGACATCGGTTATAGGCCAAAAAAAAAAACTGCAGTTTTAAGCGCACTCCTGATTAAACTGCAGAGGTATAAACAGTGGCGATTGCGTGGCTGTAACGGGGAATATAAATAGATTTAGAAATGAGCAAATCGTAACGGAGCGATAGTTTGCGGAGCAGAAGAAATTAGACACAATTCATTAAACTTCCGAGAATGTTCTTTATTCGAAAGGCAAGTAAAGGGCAAATTTCTGCTAAATCGGAACTATTCGAATTATTTTTACACACCCGGTCAACCACTTGAAATATAACATGCAATTTTTTTTTTGGCCGTTTAATATATACCCGTCTGCCTGTCACTCTCCCTCGTAGTCTTGAGATGTACAGGTATAGAGTGACAAAATAATCTTCAGCACGGGGCATAAATGAAATACACTCTGTTACAAAAAGAAAGGGAAGGAAGTGGAGAAGGGGTGGGGGTAAAACAGAGAGAAAAGGAAAAAGAGAGAAAGGGAAAATGATAGAGACTACAGGAGGTAGAATGAATAAATAAAAGGCTGAAGAGAAAGGGTGTCAGAAACAGAGGAAAGGGAAAAGGGTAAAAGAAGTGGAAATAGTAAAGGAAGAGGAGAGATTAAAAAGAGGAAGGGTGAACGAACAGGAAAGAGGAGAGAAAACAGAGGGAGGGAGAGAGGAAAAGTAGAAATAGGGAAATGGGGGGAGACAGAGAGAGAGCAGGGGAAGAAAAGAGAAATTAATTTGCAATATTATGCTCTGTGTTTTCAGGGAAATTGCTCTCCGGGGTTGGATGTAGGTCAAACATAAGAATTAAGTTTTAGTCGAAGTGTTACAAGTGGGGGCGAGATGGCGTTACACACTTGCCCGTCTTTTTAAAGTGAGGCGAAATACTGTATTAAACAGCAGTTCGGAGTCACAGTCGCCACCTTGTCTGAGTAAGTAGTTATTGCTCTGTGTTTGGGGGGAAAAATGTGAAAGGATCTGTCCTTTTATTTTGCGGCGACGGTGCTTGTTGCTGTTTTGGATTCCTTGTGCCGTGCGCTTGCTTCTTCCCCTTTTGTTCTGGTTAGTTGAGCAGTTAGCAAGATGCCAGTTTAGCAGATGCGAGTTGTTTTATTAATGTGCGGGTTTAATCTGCAAACACTCCTTCTTTGGGGACCCACAAACTGACGTATAAATTATTAATGAATAAATAATGCTCATCTCTGGTACAAATACAGATGGGCATTAATGTTCAAGGAGACTTTGCACGTTTCTTGGATTAAGCAAAAAAAAAGTTATTTTTTAAGAAGCGCTTTATCAGGACATTCAATTTCACTGTAATTCAGTTAATGGGTTGCTATTCAATACAATTGCTTCGGGTAATATTGAAATATTGCAAACACTTTAATTCTGGGCTTGATAAACACAAGGACTGAGTTGTAACCACAGAAAAACCTGCCCACATTCATTTAATTTCAAGGAGAAGACGAGGCTGAATGATGCTGAACAGACTCATTTCTCCTAGATGTTCATCAGTAACTTAGTCAGTTTCCTGTTTATTGCATTCGAAATTGAGGAGTATGTAGGGTGTAAAAACAACAACAAAAGTGCTGCGAATACACATAATAAGATTAAAGGACATCTCGTCATTGAAAAGCCAGAACCTGCAGTGCAAACGTGTCTGAAATATTAAGGCTCTTTCAACAAAGTTTTGCTCTTAATCATACAAGTACCGCATATTTAATAAATAATGGCAGCAAAAACTATTTTAAATCACATTTCACGAACGCGTTGCAACGTTTTAATTTCTTGCATGTTGCAACAGCATTTAACCAAACATATTGAGAATATTGCCATTTAATGCAATGGGCAAGAATGAAGATTAATTGCGATTTCCTATCTAGGATCACCAGTATTTTTTTTCATGTGTGCAGAATGTTTCATGATGTTGCTTATGTGCCAATGCAAATCCCTGCCTTTAAAACAGTGCGGCCTCGCCATTCGGTCCGTTATTAAAATATGATTTCAGACAGGATATTCAAAGGACACCTCGGGCAAGAGGGAAACCTGGCATTAGCCAAATGGTTGTACAATGGAAAGACAAACGCCAGCAGTGAAGTACCACACGTCTCGCCCAAGGGAACATGAACAGAACAAAAAGATAATTCGTTAGAACCAAGTTACACGGCTATTGGAAGGTATTTCCTAAACGATTTTGGTATAGTTAGTTTTATCTGTTCTAGATACCCCCCCCCCCCCCCCCCATACCCCCTCCCACTCCCCGGCAATTAATTGTGATTTCATTGTGAGAATCTTTTGCCAACAATTGGGAGAGGTTGCTGCGGTGAATTCGCTACAAAGACTAACCCGGGCACTACTTCCTTCGAAATGTCTGCTTGTAGCTTCCACTCACCGTGCAATTTGAATATAATTACTGAAATATGTGGGTGCATATTATCCGGATAGATGGGTACAATGTAGGATCATAAAAGCAAAACACTGCAGATGCTGGAAATCTGAAATAAAAACAAAAATTGCTGGAAATGCTCAGCAGGACTAGCAGCATCTGTGAAGGGAGAATGCAAGTCATCAGAACCTCTGATGAAGGGTCACTGACCTGAAACGCTAACTTTGCTTCTCTCTCCACAGATGCTGCCTGTCCTGCTGAGTATTTTCCAGCACTTTTTGTTTTAATTGTACAATATATTATATTCTATAGTATGTAACATTAACGTAATAAATTTATGCAATATATATATGTGCTAGTATTGCATCTATACAATACTAGCATACAATACACTAAATAAAATAGGATGTATATTATTTCATATATAATAAACTATCTATAACATTGCTTGGAACGCATATAATATAGTATTAATAGCTATATTGAACTAATACTCAACATCAATATTTATCTATCTATACATATATCGTATCTGATATGTCAACATTGAAACTTATTTTAATTAATCAGCTGGTTCTGTGGCTCACATTGTAAAGCATTTATTTGCATCAAACTGTTTCATCCTGTGTGCCTTTGTAACTGTCGTTCAATCGCATCCACCGCAAAAAAAACCCCAAACTGACAAAAAAAACTTTCACTTGTAAATTTATGCTAATTTGGTTCGGTTGGAAAAAAAAATACAAATCTCGGAATTACAAAGTTCAGAAGCTGCAGCATCGACAAAGTCTCTGCAGTCCTATTTTCTACCTGTTAATGTTTATGACACTCTATGCCTCCTTCCTTTTCTCCACTTCAGTCACACACACACATTCACACCTACATTCAAAACCTTTTCCTATTCTTTTTCCTCAATGTCTCATTGCATTCGCTCTTCTCTCAATTACCTTCATTTGTTACTCTCCCCTTCCTTTTCTCTATGTTCTTCTTTTACATTCTCTCTTTTTTTCCCCCTTCTCTCTTTCAATTTTTCCTTCTGTGCGTCATATGTGGCTCAATGGGTAGCACCCTTACCCAGAACTTAAAGCCCTTCTCTAGGACGGGAGTATATAATCCAGACTGATGCTCCAGTGCAGTACTGAGGGAGTGCTGCACGTTCGGAGGTGCCATCTTTTGCACGTGACTTTAAAACGAGTCCCCGTCTGCCCCCTCAGGTGGAGGGAAAGGATCCCATGGCACTATTCTGCAGAAGAGTTCTCGGTGACCTGGCCAATATTTATTCCTCAATCAACAAAACAGATTATCTGGCCATCTGTTTGTGGGATCTTGCTGTGCGCACATTGGCTGTTTCCTACATTACAACAGTAATTACACATGGCACTTCATTGGCTGCAAAGCGCTTTGGGAAATCAGGAAAGGCGCTATAGAAATTCGAATATGTTTTGCCTTTCCTTTCTCCCTGGATCTTTCCTCCCTTTTCCTTTTTTTCCCTCTCAATCTCTCCATCCTCTTCCTTTTTCCTTCTCTCAATTTTGTAGTCAACATGGTCAACCACACGACTAATTGCCCCCATCTCTAGACAGATGAAAGCACTTTTATCCAATTGGAGAAAGCATGGGAATGGGCTGGCGGGGTGGTGATGGCGAGGGGGCAGTAGTTAGTGAGTGAGGGAAGCATTCCCACTATCACTATTTCTGGAAGTATCCGTCATTTTCAGCCCATTCTTTTAACATCTCTTTGCATCAAATATGAGGCTGGCGGGAGAGATTGGCGCGGTCTCCATGTGTAACCGCAACAGAAATAATTCAGAGAGATTTCCTCTCGTTGCTATTTTAGCGAATCCGTAAAGAAGGAACATTACACAAGGCGATTTGAACAATTCTTCCCATTTCCTCTCAATCTTTTTGCCCTCTCATATTTCCTGGGTATTCAGGGCATTCACGACTTAAAGAACGCGAGCGTGTCGGTTCAGACCTTAGCAGTATATGGGGCGGGTTGCCCTGTTGTATGGAAGGCGACCGATAGTTTTATGGGTTTTGTTTTATGATGTTGGGTGTTAAGTTGCTGGCCAACTTCAGCAGACAGGTAGTGACGCTCTCCTCCCTGCTATTGCGGTTGTGTCAGGTATTTCATAGCATTCACTGCAATAACCTGAGTTCAAGCTTGAGATCATTCATTCATCAGACGACCACGCTGGGTCCGGCTCCTGAATATAGTGAAGAAGACTTGGGTCGTTAGCTGTGAAGCCCGTTAAACTATTCTCCCCACTTGCCTCTGTGATGGCATTTCAGCCGCGCGTCTGGGGCAGGTAGAGGTGACTTCGGGCCCATTGGACTGGCGGATGCAGATAAGGTTGTCTCCTGGCCCTATGTCTGCAGGTGTCCTGCTCAAAATTCTTCCCTAAACCATACATCATAAACAGATCATTCGTCTCCCTGTTGTCTCCTGGGATCTTCCTGTGCTCACCGCGCCTCTAACCTTTGCTTACATAACCATTCAAAAAGAAAGGATTGGAATGCTTCCTTCATTGTTTCTGGTCGATGTCTAGGTAATTGAACTCATCCCGTCTTTCACTATTTAAAGCCATCAACTTTCCCACGCTTATCAAGGGAGATGGTCATTTCCAAACAAGCATAAGTTTGAACTTATTCTGTAGCATTGGAGAACACATCAAAGGTGAGAATGACAGCAGCTTTGTGCTGTATCTGGCTTCTCCATCCACTGCACCCAGACTGCGAATGTGTCCCCCATTCGCTCCTATTTTCCACCCCTGTTGGAATGGAGACACACCAGCACGGAAGCGAAAGAAACACAAGAACCAATGATGTTGGGAGTTAGTACGTGTGAAAATGACAGAATAGTCACACTATTTAAACATCTAGTTATGAGTTGTACCGCAGCTACATGGAATTGATGGCGATTTATTTTTCTCTTATCCATGTTGACAAATTCTCAATTCCATAATTTCAGATGTGATTTCTCGCTATATAACCCGTGTATGGGAAAATAGTTTATCACAGGTTTATGTGAGGGTAGAATCTCCGCTCACTTTTGCTGCAGCATTTCAATTCCCATAAAATATCTTATGTTGATGGGCGGGTCCCGATTTCTATGCGTGTATTTTGTGTATATTTTGTTAATATTCTACTGAACGGCCCACTGGGTTCCCATTAAAAAGCTGGCGAATTTATATACAGTGTGCGTGCCGAGCCACATTTGGAAACCGTTCTCTCTTGCGTTCCATTTTCCCTCTTATCCCTGTAACTATTTCACTGACTTGGTCTGGTGTTATTAATAAGGCGAAGGTTGTATACACACTCGGCGTATGTCATAAGCGATCACATTAGATGTTTGCAACAATTGGTGTGTCCTTTTTTAAATTGTGAGGAGGGCAGGTTAGTCCCTCACCAGGAAAGCCTTTTGTGGGTGTATTAATAACAACAGGGAAACGCACCATGTTGACCTTGTTTGCAAAGAAGCCACCCTGAATTCCGGCCTTATTAGGGACATAACAATGTTGCAGTAAACATTCTTAAATGTAAACATTCACACACAACGTGCGCGCCGCATGTATTTTACCCCTGACCAAACTATGCCCAAGTCTTATGCTGTTCATGTTACTTTCTCTGGTAACATGCTTCTAACAGAAGTGTGTCACTTTTTTTTTTGTGGGCACGCTTATCTAATTGCAAACAGCTGAATTAAACATCTTGCATTTCTTTCGCGCCTGTCACGACCGCCGGACGCCCCAAAGCGCTTTACAGCGAATGAGGTACATTTTGAAGTTTAGTCACTGTTGTCACGTGGGGAAACATTGGAGTGAATAATAGTTTATTTTCAAATGGAGAAAGCTTGTTCTTAACCGGGGTTGAGCAGAGTAATGGAGAAGAGGTAATGTTGAGGTGACACAAAATGTAGCTTTTAAAAGCCTAAAGATTTTAAGAGGAAAAGAGACTGAGGGAGACGAGAAGCTCTGCATTGAGGGAAAAATGACATTTGTGAGTATAGGGAAGTGACATAAATTTATTATAGCATTCTCAGTAAGGGTGAACACACTGACACTTTCCCACGTGTTCAGAGTACAGGGATTTTGTGCATTACTTTTTACTGAGCGTTAATTTCTGTTATCGACAAACCATAACTCCACTAGATAGAGGATCTGGATCGGCGCAGGCTTGGAGGGCCGAAGGGCCTGTTCCTGTGCTGTAATTTTCTTTTTTTTTGTTCACTGTAACAACAGAAGCACTCACCTCCTTCAAAATACTTCCCCGACAAGGGGAGATGAAGTACAGCAAAGCAAACGGACTTTATTCCCGTTCTATCCTTCTATATTTAACTTTTATATTTAATCTTTAATCTGCTCTGCGTGAATAAATGAATCCTGAGTTTTCAGCACAGCATTGCCTGCACGATACAGCCGTCGTAGATATTGCGTAAAAAAGTAAAGGTTCGGAAGATTTGAAACAGAATGAACTTCTGGCGAGAGTCTAATTGATTTTACAGTTTCTCTTACACTGATCAGAGCTGTTCAGTCCCAACAGGAGTCATTAGAACGTATGTTGCAGGAGCTAAACTCTCTGTTTCCAAACAATGATGCCGACATTTTCAGACTAGGAGATCAGGGTTACACATTGCACAATGAGAAAAGGTATGAGACTGGTCTTCCGCCACGAAGGCTAGAGTGAGGAAAAGGACTGAGCAGATAAAACACAGAAATCCGCTTCAATATCACGCGTTTAAATGGAAAAAAGGTTGAGGGTGCGGTTAATAAAGCATACACTATCCTGGAATAAAAGCAAAATACTGCAGATGCTGGAAATCTGAAAAAAAAACTTTTTTAAAAACTGCTGGAAATACTTAGCAGGTCTGGCAGCATCTGTGGAGAGAGAATCAAAGGTAACGTTTCAGGTCAGTGACCTTTCATCAGAACCGGCAAAGGTTAGAAATGTAATAGGCTTTAAACAAATAAAGTGGGGCTGAGGGAAAAGATAACATGGAATGGCGTGGATAGGACAGAGGGTCATAGAGGATAACTGACAAGGAGGTCATAGGGATTGGGGCAAAGGCAAAGACAAAGCGTGTGTTAATGGTGTGGTGGAATACAAAGCGTTAGTGTAGAGAGGGTGTTAAATGACAAAATAATAAAAGCCCTAGCCAAAAGCAAAACATGAAAAAAGTGGCCAGGCACACGGTTCAAAAAGTGTAATGATGAAGCAAACTAAAATAAAATTAAAAAAAAATACAAAGTAAAACTAAAAAATGGTAAAACTAAAAAAAAAAGGGCTTCAGTCATGCTCTGAAATTATTGAACTCAATGTTCAGTCATGTAGGCTGTTATGTGCCTAATCGGTAAATGAGACACTGTTCGTCGAGCTTGCGTTGATGTTCACTGGAACACTGCAGCAATCCCAGGACAGAGATGTGAGCATGAGAGCAGGGGGGAGTGTTGAAATGGCAAATGACAGCAAGCTTGGGATCATGTTTTCGGACTGAACGGAGGTGTTCCACAAAGCGGTCACCCAATCTGTGTTTGGTCTCCCCAGTGTAGAGGAAACCACATTGTGAGCAGCAAATACAGTATACTAAATTGAAAGAAGTACAAGTAAATCACTGCTTCATCTGAAAGGAATGTTTGGGGCCTTAGATAGTGAGGAGAGAGGAGGCAAAAGGGCAGGTATTACACCTCCTGCGATTGCATGGGAAGGGGACAATGTGTCAGGGGTAATGGAGGAGTGGACCAGGGTGATGTGGAGGGAACAATCCCTTTGGAATGCTAACGGGGAGGGGAGGGGAAGATGCGTTTGGTAGTGGCATCACGCTGGAGGTGGCGGAGGATGATCCTTTGGATGTGGAGGCTGGTGGGGTGGAAAGTGAGGACAAGAGGAACCCTGTCGGGGTTCTGTGAGGGAGGGGAAGGGGTGAGGGTAAAGGTGTGGGAAATAGGCCGGACACGGTTAAGGGCCTTGTCAACCACAGTGGGGTGAATCCTCGGTTAAGGATAAAGGAAGACATATCAGAAGCGCTGTTGTGGAAGGTAGCATCATCAGGGCATTGGAGAGGGAGAAATTGGGAGAATGTAATGGAGTCCTTACAGGAGGCAAGGTGTGAAGAAGTGGAGTCAAGGTATCTGTGGGAGTCAGTGGGCTTATAATGAATATTAGTGGACAGCCTATCACCAGAGATGGAGACAGAGAAGTCGAGGAAGGGAAGGGAAGTGTCGGAGATGGACCATACACTATCCGGGGATTTATTAATAGGGGCAGAGAGTACAAGAGCAAGGAGGTTATGTTGAAGTTGTATAAGGCACTAGTTTGGCCTCAGCTGGAGTATTGTGTCCAGTTCTGGGTGCCGCACTTTAGGAAAGACGTGAAGGCATTAGAGAGACTACAGAAAAGATTGAGGAGAATGATTCCAGGGATGAGGAACTTCCGTTACGTAGATAGATCGGAGAAGTTAGAACTGTTTTCCTTGGAGAAGAGAAGGCTGAGAGGTGATTTGATAGAGGTATTCAAAATCATGAGGGGTCTGAATAGGGTAGATAGAGAGAAACTGCTCCCACTCGTGAAAGGATCAAGAACGAGAGGGCACAGATTTAAAGTAATTGTTAAAAGAAGAAAAAGTGACGCGAAGAAAAGCTTTTTCACGCAGCAAGTGGTTTAGGGCTGGAATACACTGCCTGAGAGTGCGGTGGAGGCAGGTTCAATTGAAGCATTCAAAAGGAGATTAGACTCTTTTATGAGAAGGAAGAATGTGCACTGTTAAGGGGGAGAAGGCGGGGTGTGGCACTTCGTGAATTGCTCAATCGGAGAGCCAGTGCAGACACGATGGGCCGAATGGCCTCCTTCTGCGCTGTAACAATTCTGCGATTCTGTGCTAAACATAAGTTTGAAAGTGCGAAATGCTGGAAATCTGAACTTCTGGTAATACACAACAGGCCAGCCAGGGCATGTGAAGAGGCAAGGTTAGTGATTCAGATAGAAGTCAATCGTCTATGTGAACAAGGGACATTCGAGATATTAAAATGCATTTATTTAAACGATATGCCCCCTTTAATAATACACATCTTGAGCTCAGTTGAGGTTAATCATTTCCAGAAACACTCCCTGTTAAAGTGACCTAACTTGCACTGAGACTATAACTGGAGCACTTTGATATACATCATAAACCTGTATAACATCTCTATATATGACATAATGATTCGGTTCAACTTTGAACAGGCAACAAATCCGCCCATCTCCTAAACCTTATAAAAATAATATATAATATTCCTCCCACACCGAAGTCCACACACAAATACTTACCACGAGGCGCTTACAAGGCTGTTCCATTAGTCCACGGCCTTGTTTGAACTCGGGCTGTCGGCGGAATGACGGGGTTATAAACCAACCTGGCAGAAGTGTGTGTTTCCGAAGTTTTTAATTTAAGACTTCCGTAAAAATTGAGTTGGGCTGATTTGGTTGGAAAGTACATTGAATTGTCTGGCAGCCGAGTAGGTGTGGCTTATGAGAAATGAAAATATATGATCAAATATACAAACACATTATATATGTATAGGGGAGACACGAGGGAAAAAGGCAGGGCTATAGCGAGAGACTGGGTTAGAGAGAGTCAGGATTAAAGAGAGATGGGGTTTTATATAGAGCGAAACAGATAGGGTTAAAGAAATATGGGGTTATAGAGAGAGAAACGCAGGGTTAAAGAGAGATGGGTTATACATAGAGAGAAACAGGCAGGATTAGAGAGACTATATATAGAGAAACACAGACAGTTAGAGGGAGGGGATTATAGAAAGAGACATGGAGGTATAGAGGGACACAGAGGGTTAAATAAAGATGGGTTACACATATAGAGAGACATGCAGTGATGGAGACAGAGGAGATTATATATAGAGAGAGAAACAGACAGACAGGGTTAAAGAGAGATAGGGTTATAGAGAAACAGGAAGAGACTACATTTTCAAACTATTAAAACTCCCAATCAGCACAGAAGCTTGTTTCTGTTAAAATCTCTTTCCTATACTCATAGACCCGTGCCTTTTCAATGTTTTGTTTTATTCAGATTTCCCCCTTCTTTAACAAAGTCTAAATATTAAAACCGTGCCAGAGTATGATCGCAGAAAATGCCAAATGATACAACATTGAAATGGAAACTGAGAACATCAGGGGCCACTGAGCAAGCGCGTTCAGTCCTGCACCTCTGAAGGGCCAAGAGGTGACACCTGTCCCCGGAGTCCTGATGACAGCTCCGGACACAAGGTCTGGACCCTGTCTTCTGTCCCCAGGTGCCTACGGGACAGCTATGCATTTCCAACATTTCCCGGTTTTATTTTAGCACTTGTTTTCTTTTTAATGGTCACTCACTCTCCATCCACACTACCCCATATTTCCTATGTAACCACGGTGATGTGGATAGAGACAGACGAGCGACTGAGTAAGATTCCAACAGTTCTATTACACATTGCTGGGTTTCAAAGTAGCAACGATGTGTTAAAAGTAGAAAGTGTTAACTCAGACAATGGTGCTTTGATGTCAAGTTTCGTCGCGGTGAAATATATTTCCTTACTTCGATCTGCACGGAGCTGAACATTGTATTTCAGCCCAGTCTCACATTGTACAAGTATTGTGATGACAAGAGCCAAGATAAGCAATGAGCATTAATTCCATCCCCCCCCCCCCGCCTCAAAGCATAAATATGTGCAGGTACAGACATTCATAGATCCTTACAGAACAGAAAGAGGCCATTCGGCCCATTCACAACAACTTGCATTTATGCTGGAAATACTCAACAGGTCAGCTAGCATCTGTGGCGAGAGAAGGAGAACCAGAAAGCTCATGGAGCTGAAACGTGCACAGCTGCTACCTGACCTGCTGAGTATTTCCAGCATTTTCTGTTTTCAATTTCAGATTTCCAGCAGTATTTTGCTTTTGCATCTATGTAGCATCTTTAACATCGCGAACATGCCCCAAAGCCGCCTCACCATGGTTACTTATCAAACACAATTTGCTACCGAGCCCCACACAATGATATTAGGACAGGTGACCAAAAGCTTGGCGAAAGGGCCCGGTTTTAAGGAGCAACATGAAGGAGGAGAGAGAGGTAGAGAAGTTTAGGGATGGAATTCCAGAGCTTGGGGCCTAGGCAGTGCCCAACAATCGTCGACCAATCAAAATTGTGGATCAGAATTGGAGGAGCAGAGATGGGGAGGGGCGAGACCATGGAGGGATCTGAACACAAGAGTGCCGGATGGGGAGCCAATGTAGGTCTGCGAGTATAGGAGTGACGGGTGAACAGGATTTGATGCGATTTAGGATATGGGAAGCAAAGTTTAGGATATGTTGAAGTCTACAGTGGGTGGAAGGTTGGAGGTCAATCAGGAGAACATTGGAAAAGTCCAGTCTAGAGGTAACAGAGGTATGTATGAGAGTTTCAGCAGCTGATAAGCTGAGGTAGTAACGCAGACGGATTGGAATTACAGAATTGGAAATAGGCGCCCTTGGAGATGAAGAGAACATAGGGTTGGAAGCTCAACTCAGGATTAAATAGGATGCTGAGATTGTGTACAGTCTGGGTCAGCCTCAGACAGTGGCTAAGGCGAGGGATAGAGTTGTTGGTTAAGAACAAAGTTTCTGGCGGGAACCAAAGACAATGGCGTCAGTCTTCCCAATATTTATATGGAGGAAATTTCAGCTCATCCAATACTGGATATCAGACAAGCAACATGACAAATCAAAGACAGTGGAAGGGTCGAGAGAGGTGGTGGTGATGCGGTAGAGCTGAACAGCATACTTGTGTTATCTGACATAGTTTCATTTCATGTCGTCGAGAGGCAGCATGTAGATGAGTAATAGGAGGGGGCCAAGGGAACTCCAGAGATAACAGTGCAGGAGTGGGGAGGGAAGCCAGTGCAGGAGGTTCTTTGGATATGACTGGATAGATAGGAAAGAAAGCTTGTGAGGGCAGTCCCACCCACCTGGACAGAGTTACAGAATGTATGTGTCTGTGATAATGTGACGGCATGAATTTGAGGTGGATATATCTTACATTCTGGATTGGATACTTTTGGACTCTGGTTATCATCTCCCTGTGGTCTATACTGAGGTCGAAGGTCTCCCCCATTGTGTGTGGCTGAGTTTTGTTTGAGTTAACTATCAATTTGCAAGTAAAACCTGTCAGAGTTGGTGATATCAAAAGAATTATAGAAAGTGCAATCTTTAACGCTGGGCAGAGATGGAGAATGATGATAATTGCAACACTTGACAATCTTAGAGCTGCATTCAACTGTTGGAAGTCAGGTCCCTCCAATAGCAGAGTAATGCATGTCATGTGGGCGGCAATGTTTCCACTAGATGTTTTTTTTGCAAATTAAATCAAGTTGAAAGCCTCTCATTGCATGACACCACCAAGACTGAGGAGTAGTGATTGGATCTTACCAGGCTTGGGTTTTAAGTGCCTTTAGATTGTAGAATGGAAGAAAAAAAATCAGGGAGGTGAGGAGATCTACAATTTTCGCCATAGAATCATAGAACTCTATGCACAGAAGGAGGCCATTCAGCTCATCTTGCCTGTGCTAGCTCTTTGAAAGAGCTATCCAATTAGACCCACTCTCCATAGCTCTGCAAACCATTCCTTTTGAAGCATACATCCAATTCGCTTTTGAAAATTACTATTGAAATCTGTTTCTATCACCCTTTCAAGCAGTACATTCCAGATCGTAACAACCCTGTTGTATTAAAAAAAAGTCTCCTCATTTCCCTTCTGGTTCTTTTGCCAATTATCTTAAATCTATGTCCTGTGGTTACAGACCCACCCGCCAGTGGAAACAGTTTCTCCTTATTCACTCTATGAAAACCCCTCATGATTTTGAGAAAGAGCGAGTCAGAGTACAAGAACGGTGCCCTCCAAAAGCTATATTTATATCTGCACCCATTATATAAATATTTGTGTCAATTGAAACTGATGTCAAGAAGAATCGCTTTACTCAAGGGGTGATGAATATCTGCCAAGTATGGTCCTTCAAAATGCTGTTAGATGATGTGATGAGAGAGTTAGTGTGCTACAGCTGGGATGTCCAAACATTGGCCCACAAACCTTGCCAATCCAGCCTTTAAAGACCATGCAACTCAGTCCCATTTGGGTTTATGTTTCTGACTCACTGGTTTTTCCTTGTTAGACTTTGTGAACTTTGGAAAGAGATGTGCTTAGTGAGCTGTTGACTCAACGGTAGATAAACCCTAAATCCAAACACCAAGATCTGTTGGTATCAGCAGCCCAAGATCCAAGGGACATGGAGATAACCTTTATATGTGGCCCCAGAGGCATCTCGGCACACATACCCATGCATCCCTCAAAGGCAAAAATGTTTGCACCCTTGCACGAGAAGAATAACATTTCATGGGACAAATGGCCTTTGCAATTTCCTGTCTTTGTCTCACTTCCAATTCATTATCTGTTTATCTATGAAGTGGTCCATTCCAGAAATATTCTCCCCCGCTTTCCCTTCACACAACTTAGTAAGAACTTAGAACTGTCATCCATAGCTCAGTTGGGAGTGCTGTCACCTCTGATTCAGAAGGTTGTGAGCTCAAGTTCCATGCCAGGACTTGAGCACAAAAGCTTAGGCTGATAGTCTCAGTGCAGTACTGAGGGAGTGCTGCACTGTTGGAGGTGCTGTCTTTTGGATGAGACACAGTCTGCCCCTCGGGTGAATGTACGGCGCTATTTTGAAGAAGAACAGGGGAGTTCTCCACCCTGTCCTGGCCAATATTTATTCCTCAATCAACGTCACTAAAAACAGATTATCTGGTTGTTATCACAGAACTGTTTTTGGAAGCTTGCTGTGTGCAAATTGGTTGCTGCATTTTCTACAATACAACATTGACTACACTTCAATGATAAAAGTACTTAATTGGCTGTAAAGCACTTTGGTATGTTCTGTGGTTATATAAATGTAAGTCTTTCTTTGTTTCAAATTAAACACTGATGCTTTCTGCTTTATAACCTCTATAGCTGCAATTGGAGTTTGCACCATTTTGAAAGAGTTCAAATTTATCATGAGATGGTATCAGATTTATTGATACTTTATATTGATGCTTTTTACTTTACCACATTTCTGTTTAGTAAATGCTAGTGACACATGATTGAACCTATGTACTCACTGATCAATACTCAAGTATTGAGTGAAACTTGTATCAAACCTTGGTTAGACTGCACTTGGAATACTATGAACTGTTCTGGTTGCTATATTATAAAAAGCATATAAAGGCACTGGAGAGATTGCCAGAAATATTTATAAGGATGATATCAGAACTGCAAGGTTATACCCATCAGGAAGGGATGAACAGGCTGTGTCTCTTTTCTCTTGAAAAGAGAAGGCTGATAGGTGACCTAATAGAGGACTTTAAAATTATAAAGGGTTTTGATAGAGTAGCTATAGAGGGAATGTTTCCACTTGTGGCGAAGAACAAAACTACAGACTATAAGATAGCCACCAAGAAATCAAATAGGGAATTTAGAAGAAATGTCTTTACCCAGAGAGTGATGAGACTATACACAGGGAGTGGTTGAAGTGAATAGTATAGATGCATTCAAGGGGAGACTAGATAATTCTGAGGGAGGAGGTAATAAAGCTTCATGCTGATTGAGTTAAATGAGGAAGAATGGGAGGAGGCTCAAGTGAAGCATAAATGTCGGCATAAATGTCGGCATGAACCGGTTGGGTCGAATAGCATGTTCCTGTGCTGTATATTCTGTGTAGTTCTATGTAAATTCTATGACAGAAACATTATATTTTATATGCGATTGCTGCAGCACATCTGCACTCCAAATCAGAACCTTGTTTACATTATTCACAGCACGCTGGCACCCTTCTGTGATTCCAAACATTTTTTCATTTCACTTTCATGTCACTCGGCACTAACTCTTGAACAAACTGTCTCTGTGTCACTCTCTCTCTCTCACACACACACACACACACACACACACACACACAAACATCCATTTCACACTCACACTAACTCATTTGCACCCCCCCCCCCCCCCCCCACCTCATTGAATCTAACACTCGCTGATCAGGGCAAAGTAGACACAATCACACTTTCTTCTGCACACACATTGCTGAATCACAATGCCCGTCGCACATTCCTAGACGGACTCACAATCGCTCTTGCACACTCATATCGTGACTGACCACCACTCACACACTCGCATGTGGAATCACAATGCCTCGCTCCCCCTGCTGAAATGCGCCCGTACACTGACTGGCAAACACACACACACGCACTCTCAATCTCTCTCACTTACTTTCACTCTCGGTTAAGTAAAACAAAAACAAATGCCCACCTCTTAATCTTTCAATGGTGACAATCAAACAGCTGATTTAATATCTTTGAACAGAGAGTAAACTTGGTCCTGCCAGTATTTCTATCCAGCTCGCAGATTCTGTTGCACTTATACTCAATAATACATTTCTCACACATACAAATTGAATCACAATATCTCTCTACCTCACTCACATTGCAGAATGATACACCCCGTCTTTCCAAACATTTTGTGACATTTTTAAATTGGGGTCATCAGAGTGAGTGATCATTAGATTTAGTACTCTTGTGAACTTGTTGACTTCCTAACGCATTAGTCTTGATGTTATCTATGAACAAACGTCTTTTCTGTAATGGGTAGCCCTGTTTATCTCTGAAGCGTTGATGCTGCCCTTGAGAAGTTAAGATAAGCTTATGTTTGTCGGCCACCCCTACAGGAAGCTTTACCTCATGAAACGTGCTGTATAAATGCCATTTGTTGTTGCCTACTATTTGGGGGAGTCCCTAGTAACTTGCCAGGCGGTGGCTTAGTTGGTAGCACTTACCTTTGAATTCGAAGAGCATGGGTTCAAGTCCCACTCCTGATAATGAAGCATAAAAATCTAGGTTGAAACTCCAGTGCAGTACTGAAGGAATGCTGCACTGTCGGAGGTGAGTTCTTTCGGATGAGGTGTTAAACCGAGGCTCTGTCAAGTGGACATGAAAGATCCCTTGGTACTTCAAAAGAGAGTAGAGTTCTCCCCAGTGCCCTGACCAATACTTATCATTCAATCAAATCAGAAAAAATTGCTCATTATCACTTGACTGTGGGAACTTGCTGTGCGCAAGTTTCCTACGTTAGAACAGTGACTACACTTTAAAAAGTACTTTATTGGTTGCAAAGCGCTTTGTGACCTCTTGAGGTTGTGAAAGGCGCTATATCAATGCAAGTCTGTCCTTTTTCTTTCCACGCTCTGGATCCCCAGGAGTGTGCCAGGATTTGAGGGTATCCCCAAGGAGTGTGTCAGGTCTTTCAATGGGTTATGAAGAGTTTGTCCATATTTGCAGAAGATGAAATAGCGTCTCAACATGATGCAGAGAGAAAAAAGTTGCAAAGTGCAGTGATAACTGAGTCACTCTGTCGCGCACACGTTGAATTTAACAGGCACAGCACTGAATCTCACTTGCATATCCACACAGCCACTTGTCGAATCTGCAATTGGTTAGAAACCCCTGTGACTCTTATGAAAGTGGAGCAGCATTTCTGGAGTTAATAGAATCTGTGCGAAAGGAACTTTAGTGCTTGCAAGCAAAGTATGAAGAATAAAAAGGGCCAGCATTCAGTTTCCAGAATGGTTCAAAAAAAGTGCACACATTATCAGTGGAAGCGTTCAGATTACAATTGCAGCAAAGTGATTTAGTTCCTAATGCACAAGCAACCTGAAAATTTGGCATTCGAGTCTGACTTAACACCCGAATGAGGCTGAGTGAGGCTCCTCACTTTGGGGCCTTGCTACCCGACTTACATTCCAGGTTGAGCATGGTTTAAACCAGCAATCAACTCGGGAAATGTGAATTCACTGTTAATTTCCTCAGGCAATGAATTTTCGAAGGATGCTATCAATTGAATACCCGTCAACCTGAAAAGAAATGACAGCCGAAAATGATGAATAATTTTTAAAATCCATCGTGCCGTTTAAACGTTTTAATAGTAAAGCAGCCAATAGCAAAATTTACGAGTTCATGTGTTCATATAGACATAGAGTTCACCCTATAGTGTTCGCATTATATATAATATATAATGCATTATATATAATGCAAACAAAATCCTACAAATCCAAAGCAGAAAATGCTGGAAGCACAACAGCAGGTCTGCCAATATCTACAGGGAGAAAAGATAGCTGGAGGTTCAGATCATAGACCTTTATCAGACCAAGGCTGGTGCTCAGACCAGAGCCCCTCCAATACTGACTTGATATACATCCCGCCCATTGTGTGTTTGACTCATATTTTGTCAGAATTAACAAAAAATGCTGCAATTTAAAGCTGCAGTTGTAAATTATTCATAATTTCTAGATATTTAATTAGGGACAGATTTTCTGACCTGTCTCCTGGCACCAGCACAGAGCAGAAAACTCAGTAAGTCGATTGCAGATGGTTTTATTTTATTTTCCAAAACTGTGTTCAACTGAAGCTGACAATCGAAGGGTTAACTCCGAGTTTAAACACGAGCCTCATGTCGGAGTGAAAGAGTTTAAAATTACCAGCATTCACACTGCAGCATGTGCACCGTGTCGGGTTTCTCTCTCTCTCCTGATAAAAGTGCGCCCCGAGCTTATTTTTAAATATAACAGCGAGCAGAAGCGGGTTTATTGAGCTGTTAGTAATGAGTAACATGCGATATGATACCACAATCTGAACAATTAGACCCTGACAGTGGAAAGCAGGTGAAAGATTTAATAGCAGGGTTATTTGAGAACTTTAGGTAAACATGAAAATGACCTCAATCTTCGGGTAAAATAAACACCAAACAGAGAAAAACATTAAGCAGATCCCTTATCCCGGCTTAAAGCCTGCGCAGTTATAAGCACCCACAGGTCCACCTCTTTATATCAAAATACCAACTATTTTGTGTAACACTACAAACTAATCTATAATCCCCTCTAGTTAAGAATTTATTTAGCTTTATTGATTTCTGTGGGAATTTCAACCTTCGTTATACGCGGCTGCCAATTACAGAACAGCAATCGAACCAGCAAGAAACTGAAATATCTGGCCTGGCAAAATGTGAACTGTCCATTATTCCACAGCGAATATTTAGAACAGAAGTACAGTTTCCCTTTGGTCCCAGGCTTGGAATCAACAACTGTATAGAAAGTCCTCTCCATTTACTGTATCTCTATTTCTCTTCCTCTATTTCTCTTTTATTTCTTTCTCCCTCCCTCTCTCTTTCTTTCTCTCTTTATTTCTCTTTCTCTCGTTCTCTCTCCCTCTATTTTTCTTTCTCTATTTCTCTTTATTTCTTTATCTCTCTGTTTCTCTCTCTCTCTCTATTTAGTTCTCTCTTTCTCGATTTCTCTCTTCTTTCCTTGTGCTAAAATCGATCTACCGCCCCCTTAGTCCTGGCTTGCTGCCTTGGCCCATGCATTCAGTAAACCTCGAACGGGAGAATTCGGCCCAGTTCCTGTAGTGCGGAACTCTATAATCGAAATAACCGGTCGGAATATTTCGCGAAATATCCCGGACACCCCCTTTTAACCCCACAATGTTAATGTTGTGTTTATCCCACCAAACATCGAATTAAAATACAGCCGATTGAATTAATTAAGAACGAATCGACGGGTTTCGAGGTTGAAGTTTGTTACCGCGCTCAATGTTACAATATTTGAAATATTTTATGACCTTAGATTAAATAAAAACAAAACATATTTGATTTTAAAACGGTAGAGAGTACTGATCCTTTATTTTCAAATGAAAATTGATCAATTCAGTTGATTCTAGGAAATAGCAAATTGAATTAAAGGTTAAGTTCACGGTGGAATGAAAATAATGGAGGTGAAATAGCAAAGGGTGTTCAAATTTGGTATAAAGACTCGTGGAAGTGAATACAATGGCACGTAACACCTCGATTGGTCATAAATCAGACTTAACACTCGTGTTTTTATAACAGTTACCGTATTAATTATTACATTCTGATTTCCTCCTGAATGATGGAGGTTAACGCTGGGCAGATAAGCTATAACTGGGAGACTGTTATTTACCTGGTCCAGTTATTTCCACATGCATTTAGAAAAAGCCACAGTATTTAATTGGAGAAAGATTAACTGTAGTCCAACTGCAGCTCACTGTGTCCTAGCCCTTCTGTTAAATGAACTGCCTTTCCCAGGAACAAGCGCAATAATGATTCCAAATTAAAACGCCTCAGTTCCGAGTACAAACAATTGATTTGTTATTCTAAAGAGGTTCGAATTCAAAACTATAGCACACGTGTGGCTGCCTGCGTGGGCACGGGTTTTGTGATTAAAGCGATAAATATCACAGAAGCTTCTGAAATGCAATATTATTAAAATATGTTCAGGGAGAATAGTCATTCATGGCCATCTCAAAGCCTTAGATGTAAACAGCAGTAGTTTTGAAAGTCCCCTGGATCGGTGCATCTTTGCCTGACAACTCCCTTCTCCCTAAACGCAGTATCACTTACTCGTTCTACTCCGCAAACTCGCCTTTGGCGGACCACTGCAAACCCACAACAGACTGTTTTAACCACACACACACACACATACTATTGTTACTGATTTTCAACTTGAAATTCACTGGTTAGGTGGCAAACAGGATAATTCATGAAATAGATGAACTCTTGAAAGATAACTGCAGGCACGGCCCTTTAGTTATATATAAATACAGAATATATATTGAAAAGAATTGGTGTGTTTTATAATGCAACATATATAAAACTCTAACCAGATTTTATATGCATATTTTATAGATTTTTCATCGTATGTCAATAATTATAATGTAAATATGTGTATATATGAAAAATGTTCAAAACTAAACCTAATATACTGTCTATTCATGTTGGAAACCCAAACAGGTCAGAACAGCAACGAAGCTAAAAGGGAAGCAAGAACGAGATAATTTAATAAATAACTTCCTGTTATAATATATACACAAATATTATATCTGAATCAGCAAGGAGAGGTAGTTTATCCAGAACTGTTTGCCTATTTTTGAATGTTTAACACTCTTTTGATAATATAATGAGGTAGATACACAAAAGCTGACAATACTGATAATATATTCAAACTTAATATGCTGAAATCAGGTTTATATAATTTGACTGCTGAAAGTTGAAGCATTGTCACTGAGGGGAAGTTATCGAAGCTGTACACTAAATTAGTAATATCTGTTACATTTTTGCAGTGGTGGATTTGATCTGCGGATGGTTTGACTGAGAAACTGTATCACATGTTACTTCTTTGACCGAATTCACTGAATATTTGCCTGATATTGTTTCCAGGTAGATAGGAACGAAGAGAGAGGGTGTGTTTGAAATTAATGAGGTGATATACAGAATTATATTTTGAAACAACGTGCTAGGAATCTCTCATTCAGGTACAGAGGGACAGTGTTCTGTAGAATACACCAGGGTGGTAAAAAAAGAAGTGATTGTAAGTTATTAACAGGCGAGCGTGACAGAACGAGCACAGGGGCTTTTATCTCAAGTTTACCGATGACTTTGAATTTGATTTTCTTCCAATTAGATGTCACAAATTATTTCTTAACCCAACATGAAACACCAAAAAATAAAATAGTTACTATTTTTCTTTTTACCCTGTAGACTTAACAGACGTTTTATTCATCATTTAAATTTGAATTAGGTTCATATCTACCCATTCGGGTGTGACTGTGCATTGGTGTAGATCAAATGAACATGCTCACTCACATCAGCTTTTTTTTAAAGGTATCTGTAAATCTCTCCATGTAATTGTAATAATTATAACCAGCCTTTTAAAAAAAAAAAATCCCAATCCAATAACACAGGTAATTGGACTTGGATTGGCCAAATGGAACAATATGGGGACGCGGATGATTTATTACAAACGAACGATTGGATGAATTCAGTGCTACGCTTTAATAAGGTAGCATTCGAATTATTAATCATAAGCGCGAGGAATTGGAAAGTGAATAAAATGCGTTTCTTGAATCTAAAATGTGAAACGAAATCTCCCAGGAGGAAGTATTCTGCATAGTAACACTGATTCTGATTTAGATGAATGTATAATCGGTGGACAGGATTGAGCACAGTCCTGCCAACTTCCCTCGGCTTTTTGTTGACGAGGTGAATTTTCAATATTATTTCTCGGTAGCACTTGCCACTGAACTAGTAAATACAGTTTGGCATTATTTTTCTTTTACATATTTTTGGGACAAATACAACAGTGGCTCGGTTATTGTCCCTGGCTCACCCAGTTGAATATCTGTCGCTTGGTCAAGGTCAAAGGGATAAACGAAAGATGAGACTTGTATATTTGAATACTTAGTCGAACTGTTCTGAAATTATATATTTCATATCTTAATATTCTTATTACAGCATGTGCTTGGTTTGAATTTGAGCAGAATAAATGGTTAAATTTAGACATTAGGGGTTGGTGCGGGGGTGCTGCTGAAGTTTAATCCAAGAACTGACACTAAAACGAGAGATTGTTAAGAAATAAAACAAACGTGGGTGAGGGACAAAAAACAAAGTCTGGATTTAAATGTGAACTTGGTGCATTGGAAGTACTGGTTTAGGCTTCCATGTCTATAACAAATTAATAAAAGTGTATGTTTGTATGAAAGAGAGGCACATTTTCTCCAAAATGTAATTATATTCGGTTTCATACAGTTGCTGATATTGAAAAAACTTGCTTAAAATAAATTTGATATAATAACGTTTTATTTTTATACTAATTGAAATATAAATACCTGCAAGCTCGTAGAGATATACAGAAACCATGTAATTACAGGGTTAAGAATCTTCATATATTGCAAATAGTACAAGTGAATCCCAAGTACTTTTACCTTACAGCATTCAAAGTAAACCCTGGGAGCAAAAATATAATAAAACGAGAATTAAGGAATAAAGAAAAAAAAATAAGATTCAATATAATCCCAACTATTTATGAAAACACGACAGATGCAGTAAATATTCTCAGAGCAAAATCGCAAAATTCATTAATTAAAAGGTCTTATTATACTTTATACATGTAACGAAATTCCAGTTCACTGATTTAACGAGGATCAAACAGATTGATATTTAATTCATTGACTTATGTAAAAAAAAACAGATTTAATGTTTTTTTTTTGAAGTGTCCATTTAATATTGACTGGTTATGGTACAGAGACTGTATAGGAAATCATATCTGCTGCATGTCAGTTCATTCTGTTAGTGCAGTTTGTTTTCAGTTTAGAAACTGAAACTTTAGGAGTCAATGTGAAGTGTTCTTGGCAACTTCGTTTAAAGTGTTTCTTGTTAGAATTCAAAGTTGGGGGTTTGCACATAAAGGCTGTGATTCGGATTTTTAATCGGGAATTAATCTGTAACAAGTAATTATGTTCAACACGTTAAAGCAATTTAAGTCCAATAGTGACCGAAATGAGAATACAATTTGGAGCTTCGGAAATCTCCAGCAGACCAGAAAGATTCAGATGGTCTTTGGCTCATTTCATTGCCTCCTTCCTGAATACCAACAATATTTGATATGTGTGTGTGTGTGGTGGGGTAGTATAATAACGTGTAAAATAAATTTTTTTAAAATCAAGTTAACATTTCAATAAATGTTTTAAAAGTTTTAATCTAAATTCCTTGGTTCCTCGCTTTGGAATATCCGAGGCTGTTTCTGATCTCTACACATTGTTACTGCTCTGATACTATTGCATTTTAAAGTTAATTTGAATACATTTTTATGAATAAGAAAAAAGAAAATCGTAAATATTCTGTCAAATACAACTGAGAATGTGTCTAGTCCATTTATATAGCTATAATTTTATCATCTAGATAGATTTATTGTGTTAGATTTAGTAATCATTTAGAGTGCAATGAACTAACTACTGGGGGGGGGGGGGGCATTCAAATTAGAAAGGCTCTCTTATTGGAACATATACAACTTGTAGCAAAATATTCACTCAGTGAAATAGGAACCTATCTAAGCAGTCTGATAGTGTGTTATAATATTATCAAAAATATATTTTGAGAACCCGGCAGAGTTTTTGGGCAGTCACTGTCTTAATTTTCCCTGCCCCCTCCCCCCCGCAAAAAAATCCCATGTCTCAAAAATCTTTGTGCACCTTCCAACAGCCACTTAGAGGGAGAGAGAGAAAATCCCTGTCGAATTTACTTCAAGCAAAAACAGTTTAAAAAGAAACAACCCCGGACACAAGATTAATATTCTAGTTTATTGAGAAATTTGATGTGATCTCAGACACCGGTTGCAGAGGCTATAATATTTATGCAAAGCAATTTTCGAATTTGATTGGTTGCAACAATTGAAAAGTTGTGGGGTTGAGTGGCGGGGAAAGGGTTAAAAGCCCTGCAGTTAGTGAGGAACAATTGACTGCTTATAGTTCAGCAGAACTATGCAGGTAGTATTTATAAAACATAGATCTCGAATGTAACCTCGTGGATTTCCATTTAACAGATAACTGATAAAAAAAAATATCCCATTTGTTGGAGCTACCTTAGGTGCGTCAGTTGTGATTTCAATAACCATTCCATCTTGCCTCCCTATTTAAAACGTCGCCTCTCCTGACTGAGACTATTTACATGCACTTAACACGCAATTTTTATGTGTGTGTCTATCTGCCCAAAATAAATTTGGTTGATTTTGTTTTAACTTATGAACAGGTCAATTCTGTATTGTTAACAGCAAGAACAAGTTAGAAATTACACCCAACCAGTGAGGTAACCTATTTGAAAGCTAAAAATATTTTGGGTGGGATGTCTGGTGCGGGGAGGGGTTTGGTTTATGTCCCTGACTGAGTTGTCCCTGACTCGGGTTGCACAGCCGGGCTCCCAAAATTGACCCAAAATATCCGTCCTGTGCCAACCGGATATCGATTTTTGACACAACTCTACAGGTAACAGAGTTCTGAGCTGTTTCTTTCTCTTAAACGCCTAGTTGAAAGCGGAGAAATAACAGATATTGACTGCGTGTGGGGGTTTTTTTTTAAAGCCACACTATCTGTTAAAATGCCTTGAATTATCCATCTTTAATTAACCTGTCATAATTTCCCTTGCGTGTGAGTCTGCAGAATCTTGGGAACTCGCTACTTCAGCTGTTATTTTGCTGTTAGTTCCGAGGCAGTATTAACACACCAGTGTTTATAGAATATTGATGAGTGAATATTCAAAGTGTTTTTTTTTTTGGGGGGGGGGCCGTATATGTGATTTCGCCCTTTTATTTGTTGCAGATTTATTTACCATTATTTCCGACTTAATGTCAGCGGTATTACGGGAGAGCGGTGAACATTTAACATATTTAAGACCTGTTATATATTTCCAGATGTTGTCTCTCTCATTTCCTTATTTACCACGTCGCAGTCCTGTCTGCATATTTTTAAACAACTGAGGGGGTATAATCACGGAAATATATTATATAGGAGGAGCACTAAAGTTAATGGTCGCATTGTAACTTTTATTAATTAAATTACAATGCGGAAATGGCGCGGAGTCTATCTCGGTGTTACAAATCTGACAGATACTATTTTAAAGTCTATGGGAGGCGAGTGACAGTATGTTGAATGCTCAATATTAAATAAAATAGTGGAACAGTGTTAAGTTTCTAACTGTCGGGGGGTTTATTAAAATATTATAATATATATCAAAACCAGGCACGTGAGATTACGAGGTCCTGCTTCGGTTAAAAAAGACACTATCACAGTGCAACCCTTGTCAAGCCACAGAAATCCAGAAAACATTAGTAAATAATAACTTAGCGGGGGGAGGGGAGCGAAAGTGCATAATTAACTAAACATTATATAAGAGCCGCCAATCACGGAGATTTTTTTTTAAACCGTGCTAAACTCGACCCAAACTGGAAAGTTCAGGGCTGTGTTTTACATGGATTCATTTGGGGGGGGGGGGGAAAAAAAACCTCAGTTCTTATTCAATACACACTGCTCGAGAGCTCGGTACCGGCTTTATCTCACTGAAATTTCATTTTATTCAAGAGTATTTCAATTACGTCTCTCAGGGTCCAAGCGAGTAAGAGCATTTACTCTTATTTGGGGCGGGGTTGAGTTTAGAAAATTTTTTAAGTCTGAAGGTTAAACCGGTTCCCGAAATCGCCGCCACTGTCTATTCTCTGTAAGGCTGCAGCTATCTCCCAACACAGGTTTAACAGTTAAATCCCACCATTGCTCGTCTCGCCGCTCTTTCTATATCAAAGTTCACAATTGCACAAATCTGTTAACACTTAGTTAAATTACACTTCAATTCTTCCAGGCACTATTACACCCGTTTTCGCGTATATTTCTATTTTTTTTTTCAAAAAAACACCCCCCAAAAATGCACGCATATCTTTTTATCTACAAAGCATTCCCATGCTCAGTCGCCAAGCCGCCCCTTTACTTGCTTTGCTCTGAGACGGGAGGAGGCCGATTGCGTTTCCAGTCTGAGACTCGGAGAACTTGCCCCGCCAACGTCAGCCTAACCCTTTTAACCTTCCCGGTGCTCGCTTTAACTCCCCCCAAATGTGCTCCAAAAACCCCCAGCTGCTCTCCCAGATGCAAAAACAATAACAACCAAAAAAATAAAGTTATTAACTAAATCACGGTCCTGCTCCGCGACTTCAGCAATTTAAAAGGCAAAGCGTACCAGGGCGAGCACCGCTCTGTTCCAAACCATCTATCCAGTTATTTTTAATTTTCAGAGACCGTGTTGCTGTTTAAATCACCTAGATTTTTTTTTTAAGCAAGTACAATACTCCAAGCCGAACATTTTGCCGTGAGCCGGGGTTTTCAGATACTGCGCCATGTAGTTAAAGAGCTACAGTTTGGGAATAAGGCTTAAAAGGCTCCGCCGAAGCCCGAGGAAAAGGCATAACTTTAACCGGTGCAGGCCAATTACATTGAAGTCTAGACAGAAATCAGGAGAAATCCAGAGAGGAAAGAAAAAAACCTTCATGTGTCGGACTATCCGGAGACAACTTTTGACTGTTATAATCTTTCTCTCTCTCTCTCTCTCGCCCTTGCTCGGGACCGACATCGCGCGCTTTATTAACGTGGACCTGTTTCCGGTATCAGAGAGTTTCCAGGACTTGTGGCTCCGAATGAAAATGGGACAGTGATTCCTGGCAAAATTCCGCACACCGCAATGGTACGTGTTGTGTGAGTCGGTCATTCTCTCTCTCTCTTTTAATACTTTGCGAACAGATTTTTTTTTAAAGTAGAAAACCTCAATTTTAAAACCACAGCTCAGTTCGCAGGCAAATGTTAAAAGAAAACACACAAAGTTTATCGATAGAAATCTGGCGTCTGGGGAAGAGAAGTTTAAAACGGGCCTTATTTTAAAACGGGCCGATTTTTTACACAGGAACCAAGACGGCGGGGGGTCTAATTTACTGGAAAACCCCCTCCCTTTTTCTAGCAGTAGAAGTATAAGTTGGTGCATATTTCTCTCCCCGAAGCTCCCCCCCCCCCCCCACAAGAATTGCATTTTAAGTACCATTTTTCAAGAATATTTGTGTGTAAATATTAGATGGATTCGCCCCTTTAAAATCGCCAGTTTAAAAATATGTTTCTGGAGGAATGGGAGAAAACAGTTGGCAATGGGATGCTGAACCTTCCGCTGTCACTGATTCTTTGTTAGAATAGTTAAGGACGAATTAATTCACATTTATGATCCCCATGTAGATCAGAGTTTGGAACCACTAGTCCGAGTTAGAGACACAGTTGGGTCTGTCACTGATATTCATTTATATCCGCTTCACGCCATTGGAGCTACAATGCAATTGGTCATCTTTGAATCTATTTATCCGGTTTGTTCCTTAGGATGTCCCCTATCTATTTTGAAATGTGTCTTCATCTATTTGCCAATCATGTGTAATGTGTAATCGCCAGAGCAGTCTATTTTTGTCTATTTAACGCCACGGTGCAGCCCGCGGGGCATTTGGGACCCTTCAGAAAGCATAGGCAGTTTCAAAGGGCTTTTTCGCGGAGAAAGCTGCAGGTCCCCTCTTTTGAGTTTGTTCCCCACAGTCGTTCTTTCTGATAGGGCAGCGAAGGAGATTAAAACAAAACAGCTCCCACGAAAAGTTTCACCCGTGTGTCAGAGAGGGTAAGAAAGGAGGGGAGGGAACCAGAAAGAGAACGAAGATTTTTGTTCAAGTAAGTCCTGCTAGCTAGAAAAGAGCTAAGTTTAAAAAAATTCAGTGCTGAAACTGGCTTCAGTAAGATTCCTAGGCAATCTGCAGTTGAGTCAGTTGTACCGAGATTGCATTGGATACACTGGCAGAATGGGAAATTTTTTGCACTACTAGTAATTCAAACAGGAATGTTTATTTGTGATGCAGATTTCGGTGAGTTTAGTTGTAAGGCCGCATGTTCAACTGTAGCGGGGGGGGGGGGGGGGGGGGGGGGCATAAACAGATCAAAGGAAAGCCACATGCGATGACAGTGAGGTGGCACATTGTGGGAATGCTGTTAAGCTGAGAGTGTTTTACGTTTCGCCGACTCTGACTCAAACCCCCTTTAAGCTGCTTGCAATGAGCCGGTTAGCCCGATACCAAGTCAGGTACTGAATGCAAACCCAGCCCGTTATCTCTGTTGCAAGGAGAGCGCAGGGGGAAAGTGGCGAGAGCGACGCAGGCCGATTACCTGTACGCACCAGTTTGTTCCCACCAGCCTCACGCCCCCCCCCCCCCCCCCACAAACACCCCCCGTGCATGGGAAAGTGGCTGGAGCCTTTTTTAAAAAAAAATCAGAATTCTAATGCTTCAAAGGTTTCCATGAACCGTTAGCGCTTAATTAAACTGACTTGATCTTTGTGTGTGTATGTGTGTGAAGCAGGGAGAGTTGGGTGATTTTGTAGAACTGAAACCTGTTGAATTTGATTATTTGAATTTTATTAAATTGGAGGCCGAGAATAGGGAGCGAATGTTTAAATGTTGCCACTTATTAATACGGTGGAAATCGATTCTCCCCCCTAGTTTCAGTAGTGGCCTCCGGTGAAAAGTAATGTGGGTTTGAATACTGCATACTTGTTAAAACACATATACATAGTTCCATACGGATAACAGCATGGCTCCTTGTTAATTGACTTACTCTCTTTCTGTCCAAGAATTCATTTCCCAAAAGTAATATTACTTTTGTGTATTTATTTCAGAACTATTGCCTCCCTGGAGAAGGTGGGGTTGCTCTCTTTAGAGCAGAGAGGGTTGAGAGATTTGATAGAGGTGTTCAAAATTATGAGGGTCCTATAGATATGGAGAAACTGTTCCCATTGACAGAAGGATCGAGAACTAGCGGACACTGATTCAAGGTGATTGGCAAAAGAACCAAAGGCAAAACTTTTCTATGCAGTGAGTGGTTAGGATCTGGAATACATTGCCTGAGAGAGTGGTGGAGGCAGATTCATTCATGGTTTTCAATCCATTTGCGGGGGTATGGGAAAAGAGGACTGGCTGCATTGCTCTTGCAGAGAGCTGGAATGGACTCAATGGGCTGAATGGCCTCTTCCTGTGCTGTAGCCATTCTATAATTCTCCTCTCATGATTTTTGCCCCTCCCTCATCTTCCTTGGCCCTCTCGGTAGGATGGTCCTGCTTTAATGGTTATTCTTTGGACACTGCTGAGGCCACCTCTTTGCAGAGCCATTTGAATGGTGCCCTGCCTTTCACCACCATCTGCATCTGTCAAGCAAGTAGTTATCCTCTCCTGCTCCAGGCAGTTACCACTGGCACTTGCCCCTCTTTGGGGTGGCTGAGAGCAAGAGGGGAAAATGTGAGTGCAAGTACCAATGGAGACTAGGAATGTTCTGACTGAAATCCCTGTGCTCTGGTGTGGTACAAAAAGAGCTGAATTATCTTCTTCTTCGGCCTCCTTATCTCGAGAGACAATGGGTAAGCGCCTGGAGGTGGTCAGTGGTGTGTGGAGCAGTGCCTGGAGTGGCTATAAAGGCCAATTCTAGAGTGACAGGCTCTTCCACAGGTGTTGCAGAAAAATGTGTTTGTCGGGGCTGTTACACAGTTGGCCCTTCCCTTGCACCTCTGTCTTTTTTCCTGCCAATTGCTAAGTCTCTTCGACTCGCCACGCTTTAGACCCGCCTTTATGGCTGCCCGTCAGCCATAACATTCAGAAATGCAGGTCTGGGGTGACAGCACACCAACAACATTGTGAAAGGTAGCAGAGGAAAGAAACCCATTAGGAATTAATTTTTTTTTCTAGACAAATTCCTTTTCATTTGGACACTAAGGATTGCAGCTGAAAGTAGCACCAAAAATATTATTTTTAGAAGTTTGCTTTAAAAGTACATTCGAAACATTTTGCTAATATTCACAATCTGGATACATTTTTGTGACTTCAGTTCCATATTATTTAGTCTAAGCATATTAACTATTTAAAGGTGTGGTAAATAAAATTGGACCAGGGTTCAGAGCATTATTTTTGTCATTTCCTTCGGGTTCCTAAGATCTTTTGCATCCCTGTAATGTGATGCCTGAGGGTTTGGGGAAACCTTTGCCAGGGCAGCCTCTAACCCAGCCCCTGGGGAGGTAGAAGTGAATGAACAGCATGGGTTGACATCTTCTTCGAGATGCCCTCCCCTCTTCAGGGGTACGTGTCTTGCCACCATCCAGCATGTATCTAGATGATTGGGCTGCTATTAAGGAATGGTCGTTCGGGGTCATAGCAAGTGGCAGGTGGAGTATCTTCCGGCTTGCCACCCAATATGCCAATGTTAATTCCCAATCTGTGCTTGCCCCCCTGCAGTGCCTTGTTGTGTTCATCCTTCTCCTTTGCTACCTCTCATTGCCATCTTCCCCTTGGCTGGGGTGAGCCCTGCCTTCAGGGCCATAGACATCTCCACAGTGCTGGGTTGCTCAACAACCATTCACAATTAACTGGCAGGAGGAGTGCATCTGTAAGGACAGAAGCAGTCCTGCCAATTTCTCTTCTTCCCTTCCTCCCACCACTCTCTCCCCACCCCCCACCGCTCATCACAGTGCCCCTCCGCTGCCATCTGGTGTGCCATCTACGAGCCCAGCCCAGCCCTGGTGCCGTTCACTGACAACATTCTCAATAAAACTCGGCATGCCACAAAATAAACGACTAGGTCAACATAACAGTATTTTAAAAAAAAAGAGAAACAATAAAAATATAGAGCCAAGCAAGAGCGCAATGCAAAGGCGATAGAATCTAATCAGATCATCTCCACCCCAATACATACTGCAGTACAGAATGTGGAGTCATTTTGACCATCTGTTTAAATGCTATCATGCTAGTAACAGCAGAGCTGCAAAGCCACATACATAAAGACACACACACACACACACTTTCTCTCTCTCTCTCTCTCTCTTTCGCTCTCTTTTGCAATGAGCCTTCATTACAAGGGGCTTCCTAACACAAAAAGCAGCCCTTCAGCATTAATAGTGAGACACACTGGTGCCAGTAATCCCCCACCCCAACACCCGCCCCAGTCTTATGAGCAAGTCAACAATGCCTTTCTAGAAGTCACATCACCCTCCCTTTTGTTTTTGCTACCTTGTACCATCCTGCAGCATGAATCAAACTACCTTTCAGCATTTTTTACTATTGTGGCTTTGTTTTTTTTCTTCAGAGAGCTTTGTTATCCTTGCAAGGAGTGGGGGAGGGGTTTGGGGTTTTTGAGAAGATGGTAAGGGGGGGGGGGGGAGGTGCGGGGGGGAAATGGTGGGCATTGTTTACTGGGCAAATTAAATCTCGCAAACAGCCAGAAACACCATTAAGCTGCCACTATTGCAGGACCGCACAGTAGCAGATAGATTCCCTAATATGGAACCACCTGACCTGATGCAGCTGTTCTTGAGGATCCCAGTGGATGCGGTGGCAATAATTTAAATAGTAAATTTTGTATATTAACAAAATCAGCCTGACACATGAGCAAATGGATGTGATGAGGTAATCTCATGCACCCTGATTAGAAATGGCAAGGCCTTGTTTTTGCCAGCCTTTGCAGCCTGGCAGTGCAAGCATTTAAAGGGACAGGATCCTTCACGTCTTGCAGGGACCATTGGTCGTTTATAGCTAGAGGTGGGTTTGGTGATTGAATCAGGAATACAAGCTGCACTGCAGCCATGCCCTGATTTATTTTGATCAAGATGAGGATAAAATATTAAAAATGCATTGGAATAAAGTTCCCAATGCAAGGGGATATTGCACCTTGTGCAGTGCTAGCTTCCTGGCTGCTCTGGAGTGGTAAAGCACACGTGGAATCATCCTTGTGCTGTCCTGGCTGCCTCAGTAATTCTATCTGCCTGTCTCTTCCCCTGCAAGTGATGATGCCCTTTTCAAATAATTATCAGGGACGGTGGAATGGTGGTGGGCGGAGGGCACGACAGATTCACATACCAATATGTCTTGCTGTGCAGTGGTGAGATGCAGTTACATCCACCTTCCCCCCCCCCCCCCCCCCCCCACCGCCACCCCCCCCCCCCCACCCTCCCCTCCTCAGATCACCCTACTCCCTGAGTTCTAGATCTCACCTCTAGGTGGGTGAAGTACTAAGAAAAGATCAGGTGCTTCTCCAGATTGCGTGGGGAAAATGGAGAGGAAGTATTGATGGGCTTGTCTTGCACACTTCCCAGTAGCATTAGGAGAGGCCAAGGAACTGCTCGTCCATTTATGTCTGGCCGCAGCTGATATGTAAGGGCAAGAGTAAAGAAATAGGAAGAAAGTCGAGGAGGTAGCATACCTAATCTCTAATCTCTCTCTTGCTCTCTTTGTCGCAAGATTTCTTGTCTCTTCTTTCCTTCATACTTCTATAGCCATTGCTCATTTGAACTTTCCTCTCTTCTTCCTTTGAAGCTCTTCCTTTGAATGGACTCTTGTTCCTCCTTGAATCCTTCACTATATGTCAGCCGTGGCTCAGTGGTTCTCACCGCAGAGTCAGAAGGTTGTGGTTTAAAGTCCCAATGCAGAGATATGAGCACAAAAATCTAGGCTGCGCAAGTGCAGTACTGAGGGTATGCTGCACAGTCAGGATGTGCCGTCTTTCAGATGAGACATTGAACCGAGGTCCTGTCTGCCCTCTCGGGTGGGATATAAAAGAACCCACATGCACTATTTTGAAGAAGAGTGGGGAAGTCGTCTCTGGTGTTCAGTACAATATTTATCTCTCAAAAAAAAAAATTTGGCCATTATCACATGGGTTTTAGTGAGTTTGTTGAACACAAATTAGCTGCTGTGTTTCCTACATTACAACAGTGACTACACTTCAAAAGTACTTCATTGGGTGCAAAGTGCTTTGGAATGTCCTGAGGCTGTGGAAACGTAAGCCTTTCCTTTCAAGTATTTCTTTTTTTTGGAATCCTCAGTGTATTGAAATCAGGACTACCTTCTGTTCTTTCTATCTCAGGACTTCCAAACTGCAGAACGTTTTACTGTTTCAGTCTTTAATCTTCTCCTTCAATCTTCAATCTTATAAAACCACTAATCACCACCCTTTGGTTTACATCACCCTCCCTCTGGCACATTTCAGCTTTAGCTCTGGAATTCCCTCCACATCTCCACATCTCTAGCACTGTTTCCTCCTTTAAGACACTCCTTAAAACCTGCCTCTTTGGCCAAGCTTTTGGCCATCTGCCCTAATATTGTCTTATTTGCCCCGGTGTCCAATTGTTGCTTCTGTGAAGCGGCTTGGGATGTTTCATTACATTAAAGGCACTATATCAATACGAGTTGGTGGTGTTTTGGTCACATAGACCTCTAGCTTCTAATTTCAGGGGCACTAAATTTTCATTTATGCTGGAAGATTTCAAGGAGGTACATTGGCTATACTTTTTTGGTAATAGCAATCTTGGTAAGAAGGAAAATGGGGTGTCAGCTTTGACTCAGTAGTACCACTCTTTTTTCTCACAAGGTCCTAGATTCAAGCCCCACTCCAGGATCTCAGCACATATTTCAGACTGACACTTCAGGGCGGTGCTGTAGGAGTGCTGCACTGCCGGAGGTGCTGTCTTTTGGTTGAAACACTAAATCAGCGCTCCATCTAATTTTTTCATTTTCTCTTTTTTTTTCTAAGTTAGCTGAAGTCAGCATCAGGGATGTCAAAAGGTTGCTGGAATAGAGGATAGTGTACAATTATGCTTGAGATGACATTTTCCATTATGTTGGAAGTTAGTGAACAGTCGGGGACTACACAATATGAATGATGAGCTAAATA
Organism: Heterodontus francisci; assembly: GCF_036365525.1. Taxonomy (NCBI): domain Eukaryota; kingdom Metazoa; phylum Chordata; class Chondrichthyes; order Heterodontiformes; family Heterodontidae; genus Heterodontus; species Heterodontus francisci. The sequence continues at coordinate 22,585,384 of NC_090413.1, read as the reverse complement.
GATGGTTTGCATTAGTTTTCACTTCTGAAGATGATTCCATGGTCTTGGGTTAGGTGTGTAACTGGAAATCATTTTAGATTATATAAATAAGCTCAATATTGGAAGATCCAACAATATTTACCTATATGCTTCGGGAAATAGGGGAGCGGATTGCCTGCATGCCATTAGTTCATATGTGCAATAGCTTATTAAGGTCCCATTTGGGATCTATGCTTAGAGATGGGTCATGAGGCCATATTAATTTAGAAAAAGGAAGAAATTGGACCCTCGAAATTATGTGCCCAAGTTTGGCTTTGGTATCAGGAAACTGTTGAAATACCTTATATGGGATGAAATATATGATGACTTGGAACATTTGACAGTTATTAGGGATACCCAACGTGGGTTTAGGAAATGGAGGTTGAAGATAGTCTAGTTGACCTTGTATACCTTGACTTCCAAAAATCATTTGTTAAAGTACTGCACAAAAGACCATTAGGAAACATAAAATCTCTTGGGTTGCCAGACAGTTGGATGGCTAGCTGGTCACAGCCATAGAGTGCACAGTTATAATTTAATGAATGTGGATCTGATCAGGGCCCAATAATGAGCAAAGTTCAATGGAGCTCTGCATTGGAAGCATTAATAAGAACATTAGAACTGGGAGCAGGAGTAGGCCATACAAGTTTGCTCCACCATTCAATTAAATCGTGGTTGACCATCTACTTCAACTCCACCTTTCTGATCTATTCCCATATCACTCTTACTGCCCAAAAAAAATGATCAATCTTAGTCTTGAATATACTAATTGACTAAGCATCCAAAGTTCTCTAGGGTAGAGACTTTCAAAGATTCACAACCCTCTGAGTGAAGAAACTTCTCCTCACCTCAGTCTGAAATGGCCATTCCTTTACTTAATTAATGGCTGCGACCCCTGGTTCCAGACTCTTTCACCAGGGGAAACAGCCTCTCAGAGGACTTGACAGGGCAGGTGCTAAGAATTTATACATTTCAATGAGATGACCTCGCATTCTGCTAAACACAAATATAGTCCCATTCTACCCAATGTTTCTTCTTATCGAGCATACCTTAAGAAGGTTTCATTTAAATTGCCAGATAATATAAGATATGCTGAAGGGTTGCATTTTTGGAGGGGGTGGGGTATGGGGGTGATTGTTTGGTGGTTAGGAATTCAGATTAAATCAATAGATTGCAGGCCAATTTAGATAAGTTAGGTTAGTAGGCCTGTGTATGGCAGATGTAATTTAATATGAACGCATGGAGTTGGGAAACTCCAGGTATATTTGTATTATGCAGGAATCCACATGTAAAGTGTTGGATGAAAAGCAAGAGACCTGGAGGAATAACCAATCACTCATTAAATGTGCACAAATAGTGTGAGATGTCAATAGAGGAAACAACTGGAAATTTAGGCAAGGACAAATTACTGCAAAACAGAGAATACTGTACGTGGGTTGTTTGAGGCTCCAATAGTTCCTCTGTGAGTGGACACACTGAGTTTCCCTGAATTGGCTAGAGGTTTGTTTTGTTTATTCCAGGAGATATATGATTAGGGGATGCATGTACAATGTGGAAGTTGTTTTGTTGACTGGATGGGGCAGATTTAATGAGCCAGTGGTCTTTTATCCCTTTTTCTTTTTTGTGTTTGTGTCCTGCATTATGGAATATGGCCCTTCATCTATGTTTCTCAAAAGTTATGAACTCGAGATTTGTCAGACTTGGCAGGAGGGGAACTGAGTGGGGAACCAAGGAATACCACAATAACTGATCTGACAAATGAGGTGGGAAACACGCAGACTTGCACCCTGAACCTGAAGGCCGAAGACGGCAACAGAAGTTCCTGGGAGCGAAATGGAGGTGGTTCTCCAAAGTCACATTAGCCAACCTCAAAATGGGTGTGAGTGTCTTGACTCCCAACCTGCCGCTGGTTCTGCTATTGACTGCATTGGGTCAAGATCAAGGATTCAAGCTGTGAGGAAACAGTAGCAAAAACCAGAAAGTTCTGCTAAAACTTTATGAATCCTTAGTTAGGTCTCAGTTGGGGTATTGTGGCCAATTCAGGGCACCATACTTTAGGAAAAGTTCCAAGGCTTTGGAGACAATGCAGAGATCTACTAGTATTGTACCAGGGAGGAGGGACTTCATTTATGTGGAGAGACTAGAAATGCTAGAATTGATCTCTTTAGAGCAGAGAAGGTTAATTGGAGGTTTAATAGAGAAGTTCAATAATATGAGTACTTTTGATAGAGTAAGTAAAGAGAAATAGCTTCCACTGGTGGGTAGGTCAGTAGCCAGAGGGCACAGATGTAAGATAATTAGGAAATGTGGGGGACATTAACATATTAGTTATGTTACTGGACTAATGCTGCAGAGACATGAGTTCAAATCCCACCATGGCTGCTGGGGGAATTTAAATTCAATTAATTAATAAAGGTGGAATAGAATAGTAGTCTCATTAATAATGATCATGAAACTATGAGATTGTTGTAAAAATCCATCTGGTTTATCATTGTCCTCCAGGGGAGGAAATCTGCCATCCTTACCTGGTCTGGCCTACATGTGACTCCAGATCCACAGCAATGTGGTTGTTTCTCAACTGCCCTCTGAAATGGCCTAACAAGCCACTCAGTTGTATCAAACTGCAACAGAAAAAAGCACCGTGGGTGTAACTACACTACATGGTCTGCAGTGGTTCAAGAAAGTAGCTCACCACCACCACCTTCTCAAGGGCAATTGGGGATGGGCAATAAACACTGGCCTGGCCAGTAGTACTCACATCCCAAGAACGAATTTAAAAAAAAAACCAGAGGTGATAATGACAAGAATTTTTTTAATGCAGTAAGTTGTTGTTATCAGGAATGCGCTGCCTGGAAGGGTGGTGGAAACAGATTCAATAGAAACTTTCAAAAGGTGATTGGATTGAAAAGAAAAAACATTTGCAGGGATATAGGGAAAGAGCAGGGGAGTGCGACTAATTGGATAACTCTTTCAAAAAGCCAGCACAGGCCCAATGCTGCAAGATTATAAGATTTTACCACACCATGGCACTGCAATAGAAGTACAGCAACAGATATCTGTGGGAGAGGAAAGCTCCGGCTTTACAAAATGCAAAGCACGTAAAAGAAATGGTACACCAAAAAACAGACTAATTATATCTCGTACTTTGTCCTGACAGCTGTTTTAGCTTTGCACTGGACACAAATTTAAATGGGTGAAATGGAAATATAAATTGTTTGTATCAAAGCTGGGCAGACAGTGTGAGCCTACTTTGAAGATTGTAGTTCTGATTGCCTCAACTTTGCACCAATTGAGCATTTCCAACTGGTGTAAACTGGCCTAAAAGTGCTTCTTAAATTTTATGTCCACTATTTTATTGTTAACAGAGAGCGGAATGTCCCATTAGATGTTTAGCATCAAAATTTGACAGCCCAGTGGGCAAGGAACTACATTTTCCACGACATAGAGAATGACACGCAGTTGACAGCACAACTTGGGTCCACTGGCTATGAACCACTTTGAACTGAATAGTGGTCTCAAGTTAGCACCTGCAGCATTACAGAGCTGTTATAGATATCAGTGTCCATATAATAGGAGATAATTTTGTTTCTCCGAGATGGCACCATAACATGTAATTGAGTACATAATGTCCAACAGCTGGGATGAAGGTTCATTCTTCTTGCGGAGAAAGTGCATTACGTTGCCATGAGCCAACACTACTGAAATTTTTTAAAAATTAGTGTTTTTAAAACTACTATAAATCTCAATTTATCGTGGTTTCAGCTCCCACAGGAGGTTACAACCCATAGTCCAACAGCTGTCCCCTTCTGTGACATGGCCAGCCAAACCCATTGCCACGTTTCCAAACAGTCGTTGTTTCTCAAATTGGACATTAATCGAAGAAATATGCAGCATTAGTTTGGAGAGGAAGTGGGAGGGAAATCCACGAATCTCACTGTATTTCTAAGTTATGGGAATTAAAAATTCTTGTCTTTGTGTTCTCATCCTTGCCTTGCACCTCCCTATCTTTGTGGACCTGTTCCTGCCCGACAATCGTGTGATCCTCCAATTCTGGCCTTCTGAGCACCCCCGATTTCCTTCGCTCCACTATTGGCGGCCATGCCTTCAGCTGCCTGGGCCCTAAGTTCTGGAACTTCTTCGCTGAACCTCTCTCCTCTTCTTCAAGATGCTTCTTAAAACCTACCTCTTTGACCAAGCTTTTGGTCGCTTGTTCTTATACCTCCTTATGTGACTCAGTGTCAACCTTTTGTCCGATAACACTCCTGTGAATCACCTTGGGATATTTTAGTACGTTATTCCTCCACAGTATAGACTGAGATGTGGTGTAACGTCGGTTTCATGTTTACTATAAGATTTGCATTGTAATACAATCTGTAGCCAGCACAGGCACTGACTGTTGTGGACAGGTAGTAAATTAAATACTATAACAACATTGAAAATAATGCAAAGTGGGGGAGATGCTGAATTTTGTATCTAATCCAAGTATGAGGCAATAGGTGTCTGGCAGTGAGAGTTACAAGATTGTGAAGAAACTTTGTAGCTCTAATGATAATATATGGGGTGGCGTCTGTTCTGGAACAGTAAATCAATGCCAGAAGCATCCGGAGTTGAATTGCAGCCTGAATCTAACTACCAGGAGTTTTATATGTGGTCTAGAACTTTAGAAGTATATTACAGTAGAACTGCAGTTATCCAGATGCCTTGAGAGCAGAGGGCACCTGTACCATTAAAATGGCCACAGGTTTTATGTCTCTTGTATCGTACAATCGTCCCCCCCACCCCCTCACCCACCTTTCACTTTCTCTCCTCCTCTGCCAAAGGTGCAAACTTGTTTTGCGCTACAGTTTCATGGACAACTGTGCTCAGGGGGCTTTGTAACATGCCCATTCTCCCAGTTCTGAACCTATGCAGTGGGTGCTGACATATTGGGCGGAATCCTTGGTACTACAGGATGGGGAGAGCGAGGGCATCTCCATCTTGAGGCACCCTCTGAAGTGGTGAGAATTTTTAAAGATAAACTGTGGCCACAGCTGACAGCCCACCCCTGTGGAAGGAAAATCCCTCTGCATGATGGCCTCCGGCCGCAACTGCGGCCCAGATGCTGCTCCAGTGGTGTGGGTGGTTAGAACAGGAGGCCTCGTGGGCCCCCACGGCTAGCCACTGGCAAGCCTAATCCAGGCACCCTCTGGGCTTGGCCTTCAGTGGGGTGGGGGGGGTTGCCCATCCACTGGTAGGAAGATCCCAGGGGCATCCCCAATCAGGCCGCAAATTGGGCAGTTAATTATCCAATTTGCCTGCATACTGCTACTGGGTGGGTAGCCTCTGCCAGTGAAGACCTGCTTCCAGGTAAATCACCTGGAGGGGGGGAACACATCGGCTTGCTGACCCGGCTTTCCTCCCAGTCCCACCTTCAAGTCTGCCCCTGTGGAGCCGGGATGATCCCGCAATTTGTTTGCCCGTGGGAACAGAAAGACTTGCATTTATATAACACCTTTTAATGACCTTGGGATGTCTCAAAGTGCTTTACAGCCAATGAAGTATTTTTATCATCACTGTTGCAATGTAGGGAAATGCAGCAGCTAATTTGCGCACAGCAAGCTCCCACAAACAGCAATGTTTTAATGACCAGGTCATCTTTTGTTTTGTTTTTTTTTGGTGATCTTGATAGATTATTGTCCAGGGTACTGGGATGAACTTCCCTACTTTTCTCCAAAATAGTGCCTTGGGATTTTTGATGTCCATCTAAGGGGGCAGATGGAGCCTCAGTTTAATGTCATAATCTCAAAGGTGGCACCTTCCTCAGCATGGCACAGAACCCAAGACTCTGGAGTAGAACTTGAACCCGCAACCTCGTGATTCAGAGGCCAGAGTGCTACCCACTGTATTACTGCTGGTATCACATCAGGGCTTCTTCCTGATCCTGTCCTCATTCACTTCTCTTCAACTGCCTATAACAGGTGGCATCAGTAACCAGGAGCAGGAACCCTGGTTTGCTGTTTTTCACAACTCTGCAAGGACAGCTGAGGCTTATTGTAGCATGTCTTTCATTGTCTAGCCGAGGTCAGCTAACAGTTCAGGTTTCAACCTGGGACCTTCCTGGTCTGTAGAGCTCTGGGCAGTGCCTTCACAAACTGAGCTCGGAGAATCAGAAGCTAGAGACAATTTTAGTGAGCTTCACCAAGGGCTTTTCAAGTCAATTCAGAATTTAACCCAATCTAACCCTTTTCTTCCATTAAGTTCCTTGATAATGGATCTAGGAACTATAGTCCTCACTGGTCAAGTTGGTCTAAGCCAGGCCAGGAAGATTGCATCAATGCTCCACTGTACAAAGTCACTTATCCTTATTATCAAAGTAGTGTCTGGAAGATCAAATGTTTGCAGACCAGGCAACTGATGTCCTGCTGTATGTGAAAAACACAGAACATATAAGCATGATGCTGATGAAAAGTCAATAGTGATGGAATAGATGAAGAGATCCTATAGCACAATAAGTATTTTACCAAAATAAAAGCAAAATACTGCAGATGCTGGAAACCTGAAATAAAAACAAAAAGTGCTGGAAATGCTCAGCAGGTCTGGCAGCATCAGTGGAGAGAGAAACAGAGTTAACGTGTTCAGGTCTGTGACCTTTCATCAGAACTACTCTCTCCACAGATGCTGCCAGATCTGCTGGGTATTTCCAGCATTTTTGTTTTTATTTCAGGTACTTTACCAATGCTAGGATACAAGAAGCTTTCAATGTACTATTGCTATGTACCATTGGCTGCAACAAAATCAGAATGCTGATAGCAAGAAGGTCAAAGAACAAATGTCAGTGTTGACAAGCAATTACTTAGTGATGTGAAGAGCTGAGATCTCAAGAGCAATTTAATTTGTCAGCTTTGTCGAGAGAAATATTTGCAATAAAACCAAAGAGTCAATAACAACTCTCCATCTCTCTACCATCTTTTGGAACAGCAGTTACATGCATTTAAATAGCCCCTAGGGAATTCAACAGGATTGTTATCAAACAGAAAGTGACACCCGAGCCACATAAGGAGATATTAGGACAGGTGACCTAAAGCTTGGTCAGAGTTAAGTTTGAAGGAGCGTCATAAAGGAGAAGAGCGAGGTAGAGAGGTGGAGGAGTTCAGGAAGGGAATGCCAGAGCTTAGGGCCTAAGCAGCTGAAGGGACGGCCGCCAATGGTGGAGCGATTAAAATCGAGACCAAAATTGGTGGACAAGCAGAGATCTGGAGGAGGTCACAGAGACAGGGAAGGCCGAGGCCATGGATTGATTTGAAAACATGGATGAGGATTTTTAAATCAAGGCATTGTTGGATTTGGATGTAGGCCAGCGAGCACAACAGTAATGATAGGACTTGCTGCAAGTTAAGATATGAACTATTTCTCAGTAAGCAACACCCTGTGCACCAATTTCTTCCCAGTGTTAAATAGCTTCACAACTGTATTGGCCATTCACAGGCCTGCAAATCATAATGTTAAGCACCTTTTCCTGCTTAAATAGGGAGCATCACTACTGAAATCCCTTTCAAATCTGTGAGCTGTAGAACCTGTGGGTAGCACCATGGATGTAGATTGAATTCTCCACTGAGTTCCCAAACTATCCCATTGTTGTGAGGAGATGTTAAGCAAGAGGTCGGTTAGGAAAGGGAACATCTGATTTGAGGTGTCTCCACTTGGCCACATGTGTGTAGCTCCCATCAGTTGGCATTGTCTGAGTGCGTTGTATTCTTTTAAGTGGGGATGTGTGCTGGGATGGAGAGCTAGCAAACGGGGGGAAACAAAAAGAGAGCATGTGTTCGTAATAGACTACACACTTGTCATTTTTAGAAAAAAATCAACGACAAAGAATTAACATTGCTTTGTTCACCCCTCTGCTTCAGATATTTCTGAGCACTTTAATTGAAACAAGTGTTGCTGGTGTCATTATTGATTTCAAAACCTGAGGGCGTGAGACAGCTGAATTAACACAGAGGCCTTTTGCTGAATAATTCTAGAGATTGTAGTGAAAATCCACCTCTCAGGTCAGGCCTCTTAACTCCATTAGGCCTTTTTTACCCCCTGGTGATCACAACAATTGTTTGAACAAAATGTATATTTCAAAAATGTGGAAAGAATGAAACAAAAAAAAATGGTTTCCATGAGGAGAATGTTAACTGCAATTCTTCATAACTGTTTGAGTCTAATAGGATTTGTGACTGCGAGACCTTGAAACGAAAGAAATATTTCTGTGGAGAGTTTGGGGCTATGTTGGGTGAATACAGGATCAGGCCCTGTGGAAGAGCCCACCAAAACACACTGTCTAGTCTTGCACTTGAAGGATTGACAACTTTGCTGAGGTCTTCTGAAAATGTGGAACTGTGTCATGGGCACCTTCAGGAAAGGGGAAGGTATGGGGTGGGAATGGGGGAAGTCCTTTCCATATGCAAGCAAAGTCACAGGGAAAAGATTTAATGAGATATTAGGAACCTTGGCCTATGAAACTGTTAGCCTATGGTGCATAAAGAGGCAGTGGATAATAGCACAGTGAGCTTATATGGTGCCCCAGTACTTATACGTCAGGTAGGAGGTGAACTCAAGGGTAGGGGGTTGCGATGATGCTGTGTGGTAATAATGGACATGGTAGTGTGCTTGTATGAAATTCCTTTGCTATTTTGATGAAGTTGTTAAGCCACTTAAAATAAACAGGCTAATGCTTTGTTACATTAGCAAACAGAGGAACTTGATATGAACAAGTTAAAACATCTGTTACTAATGTTGTACAGCACAACTCCAAGTCCCTATGATTTCTCAGACTTGTGCATGTACCCAAAGAGACCAATATATGATGAGATGAGTGAGGAAAGTATGTCAGTGCTCATTTGACCTGTTCGACCCTGGTGCATCATGCTCCCCAGTCACTATTCATGCTAGCTCCTGGGTGAAGCGAATGAAAGGAGGAGAAAAAACTTGTTGGCCAATTGCAGGAAAGACTCTGGGAAATGCCTCTCTAATTCCTTAAATAACAAATACTTGCATTTATATAGCACCTTTAATGTATTAAAAAGTCCCGAGGCACTTCACAGGAATGTCATCAAACCAAATTTGGCCGAGCCACATAAAGAGTTATTAGGGTAGCTTTGTCAGAGAGGTAGGTTTTAGGGAGGAGAAAGAGGTGGAGAGGTTTATGGAGGGACTTCCAGACCTAGGACCTAGGTAGCTGAAGGCAAGGCTGCCAATGGTGGAACAATTAAAATTGGGGATGCACAAGAGGCCAAGATTGTTGTTGGTTGTTGGAGGCCAATCATGTCAGTCCCAGGACATCACTACAGTGTCCTAGGTCCAACCACCTTCAGCTGCTTCATCAACAACCTTCCCTCCATCATAAGTGGGAATGTTCGCTGATTGTATAATGTTCAGTACCATTCGCAACCCCTCAGATACTGAAGCAGTCCGTGTCCATATGCAGCAAGACCTGGACAATATTCAACCTTGGGCTAAGTGGCAAGTAACATTCATGCCACAAGAGGGAATCTAACCATTTCCCCTTGACATTTAACAGCATTACCATCATGGAACCCCCACTATCAACATCTTGGATGTCACCATTGACCAGAAATTGAACCGCAGCAGCCACATAAATACTGTAGTGACAAGAGCAGGTCAGAGTCTAGGAGTTCTGCAGTGAGTTACTCACCTCCTGACTCCCCAAAGCCTGTCCACCATCTACAAGGCGCAAGTCAAGAATGTGATGGAATATTCTCCACTTGCCTGGATGGGTGCAGCTCCAACAACATTCAGGAAACTCAACAACATCCAGGACAAAGCAGTCGGCTTGGTTGGCACCCCATCCACCACCTCAAACATTCACTCCCTCCACCACCGACGCACAGTGGCAGCAGTGTGTACCATCTACAAGATGCACTGCAGTAACGCACCGAGCTTCCTTCGATAGCACCTTCCAAACCCGCGACCTCTATCACCTAGAAGGACAAGGGCAGCAGATGTATGGGAACACCACCACCTGCAAGTTCCCCTCCAAGTCACACACCATCCTGACTTGGAACTATATCGCCGTTCCTTCACTGTCGCTGGGTCAAAATCCTGGAACTCCCTTCCTAACAGCACTGTGGGTACACCTACCCCACATGGACTGCAGCGGTTCAAGAAGTGAGCTCACCACCACCTTCTCAAGGGAAATTAGGGATGGGCAATAAATGCTGGCCTAGCCTGCGACACCCACATCCGATGAAACAAAAAAAAAGTTGGCGCGCAGCTAACTTGGCAGAGGAGCAAAATCAGAAAGACCGCAGATACCCGTGATGCATTACTAGACAAACTTAACCGATCAGGTACCCCTTTGCCCCTTCACCCCTCTCCTCGGACAGAGTTCCTGATCTTGGACATGTCTCTGAGGAAGGTGTTGAGTGAAAGCATGGGCATTCCCCAGAGAGGAGAGAGAGAATGAAAAGATCTGAGGGTGATTCAGCGTGGCATGCACTGGCAGATTTCCTAGTGCTCAGCTACAGAGCAGCACTGTCAAAGGCCTGGCAACTGGTCAGCTGACCAACCTATCAGCTCAGCACCGGAGTGCACAAAGTGGGTTATTTTTAGTTGTCTGTTTAACACCTTGGCGGAGATTCCTGGCTGTACCATTTCACTTCAGCCTGTTCAATAAATGGGTTAATGGCTGCATTAAAACAGTACTGATAGGAATGCACTAACCACTGTGTTTATACATAAAACAGCACAGGGGCGATTACATGCAAATAAAAAATAAGTGAAAAAGACACAAATGGAAGTTGGCTAACTTCAAATAAAAGACTTAGTTTCTCAGAAGTAAGGTTTAATTATTATTCGATTTTTTTCAGGATCCATTGACTATTAAATCTGCCTTTATACACAGAGAAGTTTATTTTTGTCTGGGTGCGTGAGATAGTTTGTGTTAAGTTTAACAAGTGGATACTGTTTCCTTAAGTCTGTACCTGGCAGCTAGGGAGTGGTGTATTGAAAAGTGCAACCTCAAAGGGACTCTTTTTTGCTAGTTAGTTACAGCATGGCGAATTTAGGCTGTGTAACTGTGGCAGTATATGTTAAATAGCATCACAAATCTCAGAGGCGACTAAACCATCCAAATCACCAAAATATGACCACAGCTTCAGATTTCGGCTAAAATCCCGCCGCCCCTCCTTCCCTGTCTCTGCCCGCACAGAGTTACACCGGTCAGATACATTGTGCAGAGGTGGAAAGAAGTGGTCGCCAAGATTCCCACGCAGTTTCGACACTGGCCCTCCTCAGATTAAGTGGTAATGTTGGACATTCACTCGTCCGGGACTCAAGACAGTCGCACTCCTGGGAACTGGGTGATTAACAGGCAGAACTGCAGCGTGGGTTTTCTCAAAACAGTACGGCTAAGCATAAGTGCTGTGGCTGCTAATGCCAAGGGTGTTTGGGGGGGTGGGGGGGGGGGAGAGATACAATAAGCTCACATCCTGCCGCTGCTGGGTATCTGTGAAGCCCCTTTTTTGCCTTCCAGGAGGCGTCTTAGGCGACCCTACAACTTGCAGAGACGTCGACGTGCTTTCCAGTCTCCTCTCCCTTTCTCTCCTCCTTCCCCCCCACCCGCTTCCCTCGCCCCTCTTCCTCTCCTGCCGTAAAGCTGCCCTGACTGCCTGGCACCGGGTACCAGCCCTCCAGGGTAGCTGATTGACAGCTTGGACTGGAATGAGAGGCAGACGTGACTTGCACAAGAGAGAGGACGATTTTGCAACGGCGCACACACACACACACACACACACACACACAACAGACGTGGGGCCGATTTCAGTGAACTCGCACCCCGATCCTCCTCAGAAAAGCAGCACCATTACTTTAACTTATTTGCAAGCAGAGAAGATCAGCGACAACTCCCTCCCTTCCCCCGCGCATACAAACGGCAGCACTGAGCACATTTTCAACGGCGTATTTCTGAATCCCAAAATTCACGTTGCAATCGCGATTTTCACTTCTCCCTTTTAGACAGACTGCGAGAAGGCAATGTTTCCAGAATTTAACCGCCCCCCCCTCCAAAAAAGTGAAGATATTTACTTGTTCTTTTAAGTGTAAGCGAAGTGATAACTTTTCCGAACAAGGGAAGTTTCAATGAATGAAGATTAGTGTGTGAATCCCGTTTTCCAAGGCGGCGCCTTAAGACCCTGGACGCAAAGGTGCCAATTTTGTTCTCTTCCTCCCTGTATAAAAGCGGGAGACGTTTGTTACACAGAAAAATGGGAGCTGGGTACACACCGACCCTTTTTTATATATATATAAAAAAGAAACAAAAGTTTGGTCCAGAAACTGAAGTTTTTAGGGGAGTTTACTTTTAAACACTGGACAATTTTTGTCCATCGCCAATTTTGCAGTGCAGTCAACAAAAAATTCCGGCTGCAAATTGTAAACAAATAAAATATTAATTATTATTTTTTTGACTGAAGAGGGGAGGAGGGGATAGGGAGGGAGGGAGGAAGGGAAAGAGAGATTGCTTGATTGTTGATGACTCCCACAAGCAGTGAGAGCGAATCGCCAGGCAGAGAAGGACGCAGGCGGCGGTGTCATTCCTGCCAGAGAAAGAGGGAGCCCTTCTGTTTTTGCAGCGTGTGATCTCGCTCAGCAATCTTCGCAAAGTTTGACAAGTCGAACGCCGTTTCTGGGCTTTTATTCCGCTCTTTGTTTGCTCCCTTATTCACGTTCCCCCCCCCCCCCCCCCCCCCCTCTCTCTCCCTCCAAGTCAACATTTGCCATGTCAGTTTCATTACGTCACGTGTAACTGACCCCCACCCCCCCCAAAAGGAGAAAGTTTTTTGACAACAATCTTTGCGGTTTTACCCCGAGTGGATTTCCTTGTGTGTTGTTTGTGTTTGGAACTAAAGAACCAACAGCTTTTGTAGAGTTCTTTTTTCTTCCACTCACTCTTTCAGTCTCACACACACACACTCACCGACGTTAACTTTCGCTTTCAGAACTCCGAAGCCGGGGTTAGAGTTCAGCATGGAAAATAGATTCTTGCAAAGAGCCTGAAACCGGCATTCTCATACAAGCCCGAATTATTCTTCACCGTACTAACTATGTACTCCCCGCTCTGCTTGACTCAGGTAAAATGCTCCTTAGCTTGGCTATTTTTTTTTTAAATGTAAAAATATTGGGAATGCAAAAATACGATTAGTTGCTTTGCTTTTGTTCCAGTGTGTGTGTGTGTGTGTGTGTGTGTGTGTGTGCCTCTCTCTCTCCCTCCCCATAGCCCCGTTCCTTTACTGGTTGTGTGTGTGTTTTTCGTATTTGTCTCTCTGTTTGGAAGGAGACTTTATGGCAACAATCCAGAATTCTCTCTGTATTTTGTACATGGCTGTCATTTACAGAAAATGGCGGTTATCCCAAATTTATATAAATGCATCTCCTATTTGGAATTTAACAGTCACAGCGTCACTGTCATATAATAGGAAAAACAAGAGAGGGATTTATCTGAATTATTGCTAATTTTTGCTGTGAATTTGTGGATGGTTGTAAAGCTGTGTTTGCATCTGTTTTGTCCAGAAAGAACTATTCGTAATTTAACAGGAGTTGTAATCTGTTATCTGTTAATCGCGGCGTTGTCTGTTCTGTGCAAATTTCTAAGGATGAAGATTGCTAGCGGGATATCCTTCTTGCAGTCTCTTTGCCCATAGAGATGACTGTCTGCAGCCAAGAGAACTTGTGTAAAAGTTCTGCTAACTTTTTTAAAAAATGATTTTTAAAAAAAACGGGTCTGGAACTGTGTGTTATAACGGGACTCATTCCAAGAATGTCTCGTGCGAAAAATTTACCATCCTTTGAATATTTATCTGTCTCTCTCCCTCTCTGTGTAATTGTGGTGATTTTAAAATATTTTTAAGGAAATTATAGATGATTGTGGACCTGCTGTTGGACGGACTAGTGGAGGGGACGCTATTTATAATGCACCGATATAACTGGTGTACATGGAACTTAGTGACAATCGCTTTCTATTTATGGTTGAGAATTGAAAGTTTAATTTTTTTTAAAGTGCTGGAAATACACAGCAGGTCTGGCAGCATCTGTGGAGAGAAACAGAGTTAATGTTTCATGTCGGTGACATTTCAGGCTCCGCAGTATTTTGCTTTTGTATTGCAAGTTGAAACAATGACCGGGAAGAGGTTTGGACTGTGAAAATGATTTCAGGCCCCCAGAATTTTAGTTTAAAAACAAAATGTTGTACACCTAAGACACTAAATTGTGCAACTTGACTGTAAAAAGTAATTACAGCATCTCTTTGTTTTAGAAGCAAGGCTGGAGGAATTTAATGAGCTCTCACAATATTCTTTTGAAATCCACGTAACTAAACTCCTTCATTCAAAATTACAAACACAGACGATAAGCCTAGAAGCAATTTCGTGTGGTTTGATATTCTGAATTTGATGGCACTGCTGGTGTCTCGATTATTTACAAAATAATTTAAAAAATAAAACAAATGATAATTTACCGAGCTGCTGCTGCTTGATCTAATCACATTTGCACAGCCGAACATCTATTAGATGCTGCGGGCTGCGTTAAAATGAAATGTCAAAATGCTGATTTTGTTATATCTGTTTATAATTTCAAAGCTGTATTTTCCAATTTAGCAAAAAGAAAGCTGTTTTTTATAAAAACTCACATTGTCCTAATATAAAGTATGTTCAAGAGTGAAAGAAGACTTCAGCAACAAGAGCGGAGGCTTGAACACCTGTGTCCTCACAGACTGTTTTATTTTAAATCTATGTGTTTCTCCGTGTTCTCTGCAGAGTTCATACGGAGGAGGTGAGGGTAAATAGTGCTAAATTAACCTTTAGAGAGAAAAAAAATCGCGCTCTCTTGAACTTCTTTTTTAAACAGGCCGTGCAGATTTTAATGTTTTAATTAAATTTTCGCTTGTAAATATGTCAAGTGTTTGAATCCTGTCACCGAGGCTTTGCTCTGGTTTGTAGTACATCGAGGCCTATTGTGTATTCCACTTAATTGCTTATTAATTAATTAATAAGCGACGGTGGTGATTAATTCCCTATTTGTGACAAAATATGAATTAATAATGCAGAAGTTGATGTGACTATTTTTAAAAGTCGGTTCAGGAGGAGTTGGGGGGTGAATTCTGGATTTCTTACTTATCAGTCACTCCATTCAGGAATATTTGGATGAGGATAACGTGGGTTTGCGAGAGCACCACTGAGATTAACTCCTTCTGTGCTGGATCTGGTGGGTCTACCCCGAACCATAAGATATTACCATGATTCCATTCATTGTCTGTGAGTTCGCGTTATATTGGGAATGAGCTCAGTTGTATGGGCATGTGTGTAACTATACAGAAACGCATTCATTCCAGTTGTGGATGACTCAGTGTATTATATTTTGCACTGAGTATATTATAATAGGCAGTGTTATTAGAGGGGAGAGGGACTCGTGCAGTATTGCCATGATGCAGTGCACTGCCTCGCCCCATTCCACTATATTTTTATATCTTTGCTAATTAGACTCTCCTTCCCACTCCTCTCCCCAACCCCCCCCCCGTAGCTCCTCACTGAAGTAGGATTTCTTTGGGTTTACTCTCCTTTATTATACTTTGCCCAAGGTGGCCCGTTTTTTTTAACAGCAGGAGGCCCAACCTCAATGTGCCAATGGCCTTTTTCGAAAAACAAAAATCGGGATCTGGCAATTTTCCCACGCGCGGGTTTCACCACCGTGCGCAATAGCGGGCTATTCGACTGGGTGGGGACTCACAGCCAGGCGGGACTCGCGCATGGCGCCGAGCCGGATGGCGATCAGAAGTGGGACTCCGGCCGATTTTATCACCCCCGCCCCTCCGCACCCCGCCTAGACAAAACCAAAGGCGTGGCGTGGGTTGGGGGGGGGGGGGGTGCAATTGTCGCACTCTTTAAACTACCCACTCCAGCTCACTCCCAGCTAACTCAGCAAGGATTAGAGATTAGATAAACTGCGAACTATCACGGGAACTTTTCGTTGTGTCATGTCATATTCACCGAAAATCATATTACTTAACAGTACCAAAATCCAAAATTAAGTTTAAAAAAATGCGCCTTAGGTGCAAAGTAATACAATAAAATACTGATAGGCGGTTTAATTTCCATCTTGGAACTGAATGGAGCTTTTCTGTCAAACTTCTGAACAGTGATATATATATATATATATATCGATTATCCTATAAAATAACCACAGATTAATAGAAGAGATATCATTATAAATAACTGATTTCTGCATTGACGATGCATATTTACTAGAATTATGATGCAGGTACATCTCTGAGCGGAGAATGTTACAGACCCATTTCTAGATTCAAGATGTCTATGTATTTTAGATGTACAAGACTTGAAATGATGCTGTCTGGATATTGTTGGCGCTTAACACATCTGTATGAAATTCCCTGTCCACTGTTTCAAGGGAGAAATTGTTCCACATATCTGTTAGCGCCTCTTGTTAAACTAACAAAGGAATTTCGCGCCAGTGTGTTAAGCGTTTCGCTGCCGATGTGGCCGTATCTGCTCTCAGGTGACATAACAGAATGAAGATAGGAAAGGAAGAGAGCAAAGCGAATGCTCAAAAATCCAGTCAGCGTTTGAAAGGAGACACCAGCCAGTACTCTGCTGGAGGGTTTCATCTGAAACATTACCTCTTTCCCGCTTTCCGATCCCACAACACTTTCATCAGTTTATAATTCCCAGCATATGATTTTATTTTGAATATGAATAGAGTTACCTGCTGGATTTTAGTGATAAATGAATGTAACTGTAAGGGGAAACATTTTCTAAGAACATCTATGTGCATTTTTTCTTTTGAGAAGTGTGTTTGTCAAAGGTCCAACCTTACAAAGAGTTAAAATAAACCCCCCCGTACTGGATTCATCAGTTATTTTTTACTCTTGAAGAGGTGGGATTATTAGAGGGCTGCCTGTAGAGTACAATGGGACTGCCTGTTACATGGAGATAGCAAATGGCTAAAAGTGGGGTATAGGTTGGAAAAAAAACTCGAGGTACTGCAAGTGTAAAGTTTGTATGATTTATTATCACCTGAAATTATTGTGTCTGTGCTATCGTAATTTTTTTTTTGGGGGGGACGTGTTATTTTCCTGTTGTACTTTTCTATTTAGGCTTCTTTCAGTTACTAATTTCTTCCTCCTCTCCCTCTCTCCCTCTCCAATGTTCTCTGTTGTTCTGAAGAGGCTGCCTCCTGGTGGCTGGGTTTTTGCTCCACACTCGTTGTCATCAGTGCCTCATCCAGCCCTGGCCCAATGGGTAGCACAAGTACTTCGTTGGCTGTAAAGTATTTTGGGATGCCCTGAGGTAAAGGTTCGAGAGGAATGCAAGATCTTTGTTTCAGTTCCATGTGATGAAGCCTAGATTTTGAGTGTCGACCAGGGGATCAGTGCATCATTGGGGGGTCTGGTCCTGTTCTCACCTGACCTGCACTTTCCAGCACTGGTCTTTGGCTGATGAACAAGAGCAGTGGCCCTGGTTGATCATGCCCCCGGTCCTCTCCAATCTGTTAGAATCATAAAATCATAGACTGGTTACAGGACAGATGAATGGCCATTCAGCCCCCTCATGTCCATGCTAGCTCTCTGCAAGAGCAAAATCATCTAGTTCCATTCCCCTTCCCTTTTCCCCATCGCCCTGCAAATTTTTTCTCTTCTGATAATTATCCAATTCCCTTTTGAAAACCACGATTGAATCTGGCTCCACCACACTGTCAGGCAGCGCATTCCAGATCCTAACTGTATGCTGTGTTTAAAAAAAAAAAGTTTTTCCTCATGTCGCTGTTGCTTCTTTTGCCAATCACGATAAATTGGTGTCCTCTGGTCTCCATTCTTCCACTAATGGGAAAGCTTCTTCCTCTCCACTCTGTCCAGACCCCTCATGATTTTGAACACCTCTATCAAATATCCTCTAAATCTTCTCTTCTCTAAGGAGACCAGCCCCAGCTTCTTCAATCTATCCACATAGCTGAAGTCCTTCATCCTTGTAACCATTCTTGGAATTTTTTTCTGCCCCTCCCTAATGCCTTCTCAACCTTCTGAATGTGTGGTGCCCAGAACTGGACACAATACTCTAATTAAGGCTGAACCAAGGTTTTATAAAGGTTCACCATAACTTCCTTGTTCTTGTACTCTATGCCTCTATTTATAAAGCCTAGGATCTCATTTGCTTTATTAATCACTTTCTCAACCTGCCCTGCCACCTTCATTGATTAGTTCACTTGTAACCCCAGGTCTCTCTGCTCCTCCACCCCCTTTATTGTATATTGCCTTTCCTTATTCTTCCTGCCAAAATGTATCATATCACAATTCTCTGTGGTAAATTTGCCCTGCCACGAGTCTGCCCAGTCCTTTTGAAGTCTATCACTGTTCACAATACTTCCAAGTTTTGTGTCATCCACAAGTTTCAAAATTGTTCCCTGAACACCCAAGTTTAAGCCATTAATATATATCAAGAGAAACAGTGCTTTTAATACCGACTTCTGGGGAACCCCACTATATACCTTCCTCCAGTCTGAAAAACAACTGTTCACTACTACTGTCTCTGTTTCTTATCCCTGCTGTAAACTGGTATAATCTGTCAATGGGCACACATTCCAGCCCTTTTTTATAAGACCTCCATCTAAGTCTCTGTTTCTCTGAAGTGAGTACACCAAGGTCCTTGAGCCCACCTCAGTAAAGCAGTTTTTCCATTTGAACCAAGGCTAAGGAGATAGATATATTTCTTAATGCCAAAGGGATCAAGGGATATGGGGAGAAAGCGCGAACAGGGTACTGAATTAGACAATCAGCCATGATCCTTATTGAATGGTGGAGCAGGGCCGAAGGGCCTACTCCTGCTCCTATTTTCTATGTTTCTAAAGGCAAGACTAAGGGAGGTGAGAAGGTCCATAGTTGGGAGGTTCTGAGATATAATGAGTTAAAGAGTGAGTAGGAGACGGCAGGATAGGTCTTGGGTTTCAATAAAGTGAGGTTAGAAGAAGGAAGAAGAGCAGGCGGGAAGTTGTGATTGGAGTTAGCGAGGCTGGATTAATTACAATGCTCTATTTGGAGATGGGAGAGACAATCCTTACAAAACAATGTCTTTTTTTTTGAGGGACAGCAATGTTCTACACACTTGTATGCTTACTAACAGTGGTGCAAAACAACGGCAAAATTCGAAGGGGAATGAGGGATTTTGGCCTCAATATATCAATCAATAATTTCACCTTCATAATTCTTCCTAATTACAGCAAAATGGGTAATGCCTGTATCGGACAACGGAACACATTGCAGATACAGGAAAGCAGGTACCATAGTGTAGAATGGCTGTCAGCACTATCAACAACAACTTACATTTATATAGTGTCTTTAAAGCAGTAGCACATCCAAAGGGAGTGTAATTGAACAAAATTTGAGAGAAACAAGCTTAAAGTTTCACGTTGATGATCTTTCACTGGAGCTCACATTGACCCAATTCTGATACAAGGTCATTGAGCTGAAACATTAACTCAGTTTCTCTCACCACAGATACTGCCTGAGCTGATGAGTATTTCAAGCATTTTCTGTTTTTATTACTAATATATATTTATATTGTTAGTAGTTAGCACCGCAGCCTCACAGCTCCAGCGACCCCGGGTTCGATTCTGGGTACTGCCTGTGCGGAGTTTGCAAGTTCTCCCTGTGACCACATGGGTTTCCGCCGGGTGCTCCGGTTTCCTCCCACAGTCAAAGACTTGCAGGTTGATAGGTAAATTGGCCATTATAAAAATTGCCCCTAGTATAGGTAGGTGTTAGGGGACAGGTGGGGATGTGGTAGGAATATGGGATTAGTGTAGGATTAGTATAAATGGGTGGTTGATAGTCGGCACAGACTCGGTGGGCCAAAGGGCCTGTTTCAGTGCTGTATCTCGAAATAAATAAATAAATAAAAATTTAATAGTTTTAGTGTTGTACAATGCACTTGATGCACCAGAATGGCTCAAAATCCATTCCACACACTATATGAATCAGTACTCAAGCTTTCTCAAGGCTGCAAGAAACATTTAATGTTGTGAGTCTTTATTGATTCATAATTGGAGATTTTAAGATTCTTATCCATGTTTTCAAATCCCTCCATGGCCTTACCCCCTCCCTATTTCTGTAATCTCCTACAACCCTCCGAGATAGCTGCATTCTTCCAATTCTGGTCTCATGAGCACCCCTGATTTTCATCGCTACAACATTGGTGGCTGTGCCTCTGCCTGCCTAGGCCCTAAACTCTGGAATTCCCTTGCTAAACCTCTCTGCCTCTCTACCTCGCTCCTTCCTCCTTTAAGACTGTCCTTAAAACCTGCCTCTTTGGCCAAGCTTTTGGTCATGTCCTAATATCTCCTTATGTGGCTCGGTGTCAACTTGCTCTCTGATTACACGCCTTGGGATGCTTTACTATGTTATATGTATAAATGCAAATCGCTGTCGATGCGGTTTACCAGATGGGGACTGCATTTGAACAAATATTCCAGCTACCTGTGTAGATTAAATAAGAAATATAAACATTTAATGAGGTTTTATAGAAAATTTGGCTTTGCAACATTAACCTCGTAAGTAGTGTGTGGATATTCTGCAGTGTGAACCAGCCTCATGTTACTAAGCATTGTCACGTAAATCCGACTGGTGTACAAGAGAAAACTTAAGGAAGAAGTGCACCTTGTATCTCATACTGTTCATAATGCGTGAAGCACTTGAGATATAATTATTACTTTGAAGTGCAGTCACTGTTGTTCAGCAGGTCAAGTACAGTTGTCGGTTTGTGCACAGCAAGATCCCACCAGCAGCAGTTAGATGAATGACCAGATAATCTGTATGTGGTGTATTTTGATGAGAGAAGACTGTTGGCCAGGACCTCCTTTCTCCCTGCAAACCCGCACACCTGCTCTTCTTCGAATAGCACCCGGTAATATCCACCAGACTGGGAAGACATGACCTCGGCTTAGCATCTCAGCTGCTGGACAGCAGTCCTGTGCTGCCTGAATAATGTGCTTGAGTCCCAGGTGGGACGTAAACCTGCCAGCTTCCAACTGTGGTGTAAGTGCTGCCACCTGAGCCAAGTTGCTTTTGCCAGGTGCCCTCTCGAAGCCTGAAGCCACCGGGCACTAGTGTCTTGCCAGGGGAATGGAGTCTTGGACAAGGGATGTTTATATGAACTGGCAAGTTTTTTTTTACTCAGACGTGGGATGTGGGTGTCGCTGGCTGGGCTAGAATTTATTGCCCATCCCTAATTGCCCTTGAGAAGATGGTGGTGAGCTGCTTTGAACTGCTGTAGTCCTTGGGGTGTAGGTACACCAACAGTGCTGTTAAGAAGGGAGTTCCAGGATTTTGACCCAGTGACAGTGAAGGAACGGCAATATAGTTCTAAGTCAGGATGGTGTGTGGCTTAGAGGGGAACTTGCAGGTGGCGGTGTTCCTATGCGTCTGCTGCCCTTATCCTTCTAGGCGGTAGAGGTCGCCGGTTTGAAAGATGCTGTCGAAGGAGCCTTGGTGAGTTGCACTCTCGTGTGCGTACAGAAAATTCAGTTCAATGTTAATGTCCAAGTCACTGTGTCTCTGACGTGTGGCATAAAATGTCCCACACAGTGACAATGTTGTCAATGCACAGCTGAAGTGATGCAAGATTTCCTACTCTCGCATCCCTTGCCTCAACGTGTCTTTGGTGACTTCAGACCCGAATGATGCCACTTCATTTGCAATGACTCGAGGCCAAAGCTACGACATGTCATTACAAAAACCTTGTGCGATGCCACTGACCTGCCGAGTGACTCTGTATTAAGCGCAAAACTACAATGCGCATTTACCTCGTGCTCGTGCCTTTGAACATAGCAGAATGTCCCAACACCCTTCACAGAAGCAAGAACCAGCACTGAGAAGTGGAAGATTTAGGAAACTTAGTTGAAGAAATGGGTTTTTGGGGAGGACTTCAAAGCTGAGGAGAAGAGTAGCACTGGGGTGGGTTTTGGGGAGAGAGTTCTAAAGGGTGGGCCTAGGACTTACCAAGGCTCTGCCACTTAGAGTGGAGTGGAAGATGGGAGGTGATGTTGGAAAAGTAGTTGGGTGCTGGAATGGGGGTGGTTGAAGAGACAAGGAGGGGTGCAACCATGGAGGAACTTGCCGAGAAAGGCTAGGAATTTGAACTTGATGCATTTGAGAATGGCAGTGTAAGCCAGTGAAGGTGATTGCTGAATGGGACAGAGTAGGGGAATAGTAAATGAGCGAGGGAGTCTTGGGTGAGTTGGAGGTTGTGTAGAACAGAGCTTGGGAGACTGGAGAAAAAAAGACTTGAGTTGAGCTTGGTGGCAGCTAAGTTAAATCTAAAGCGGACGCCAAAGACTGGTTTACAGAGCAAATTGCACAGTGAGAGTTGAAGTGATAAAGTACAGTGGAAATCTCTTCCCCCATTTTTGGGATTCATAAACATAAATTAGCCTGACCACATGATTACATATAGCGGGATTAATCTCGAGGATGGGTGCAGAGGTCAACCCACTGTGTTTGCTTTGAACTATCAATTTACCAGAGAAAATATATCCTGCGCCTACACTGTGTTTAAACAACATGCCTTCAAGGCTCTTGGTCTGAACTTGCATCAGCATTAAAAACACACAATATATTAGTGGAGTTTGAAGAGAAAATCACATATGAAAGCCACCCCCTCGCTCTGATCCCACAAAGACCAGTGCAGCCACAACTTGGCTGTTGTGAAGTCATTTTTTTCTGTCCATTATTCTAGCAGCTGGTCTGAGACTCTATCTGTTTCCCATCCCACATCCCCCATTTTCCTCCCCTCCCCTTCTTGTAGGCATCGTCCCACACTGGCGTATAAGTCCACTGACAACAGGGCTGGCTCCAGTGGCTCAGGCAAGAGGCCATTCTTTAGATAGGACCCTTGTCAGTGAATGTTAAGAGGATTCGAGGGGGTCAAAACTATTTCTTCTGGTTAGCGAATCTCAAATGATGGGATATAATCTTAAAATGACAAGCTCGACAATTTGGGAGGAAAATCAGGAAGTGCTTTTTCACACACAGCTGGAATTTCCTTCCCGAAAAGGTTGTGGATGCTGAGGGACAGTTGGAGTTTTGGAGACTGAGAGCGATAGTTTTTTGTTGGGTGAGGGTGTTCGGGGATAATGAACGAGCTAAGGTGGGGAAATGGAGTTGAGGTGCAAATCCAGTTAAATGTCAGAGTAGGCTCCGGAGTCTTAAAGACCTTGTCTTGTTGCTAATGGTCTGAATTGCATTACAACCAAGGGATAACTTTGTAAGTGCAGTCACTGTTATGTATGCTGATCAAGCAGCAAAATTGCACACAGCAAATGAGGTAAATCGCCAGATAATCTGTTTTTTATAGTGTTGCTTTGGAGAGGACTATTAATCAGGACACTGGTAAAATCCCTGTGCTTGTTCTTGAATGGTGCAATGGGATCCTTTATGTCCTGTGGAGGCAGACAGGGCCTCGGGTTTGACCTCTTGTCTGAAAGATTGCACCTTCCTCATGCAAGAAGATTGTGTGCTCAAGTACTGGAATCCTTGAACCGACAACCTTGCAACACCCAGGCAAGATACCTAGCTCAGTAACACTAGACAGTAAAACATAGAACAATCTGTACCCGTTCTTGCATGGTATTTATGCTCCTCAGTAAGACTCACTGGATAGATTTCAAGAGTGGGAACCCTGGCTGACTGTTTACTTTCCCATCCCTAGTACATGGTTTACTGCAGCCAATTTTAGCAACCCCACCTTGGTTGACATCAGGTAACTCAACACAGGCACCTGCAATCAAACTAGGGACCTTCCTGAACAGTGTGCCTCAGTACCACACTTAGGGATTGGTACATGAACCCGCTGTGTGGTGGAGAAGGGGAGCTCGGATATTGCCTGCATCACGACAGTGACTACACATCAAAAGTACTACATCATTGGCTGTAAAGTGCTTTGGGATGTCCTGAGGTTGTGAAAGGTATCGAAATGCATGATCTTCCTTTGCTTCTATGAAAAGGATTTTCTGAAAATTCCCGGTGGTCACTTTTCAAATTATAAATTAGTTCCTCGATCTCTGCTGACCTTGCACGCAGGGCGAAAGCCAAAAGTTGTGGTGAGGTGAAGCAGTGTTAGGGGATGGGGGAATAAATGAACCAGGGTAAACAGACATAATCCAGTGCTCATTTTAAAGTCATACATTGTGTCCACATTTTTATACAATACTTTGACAAACCAAGCAGCAATATTGGAAGCAGAGGTGTAGAGTTTCTCTGCAATGCAAAGGTATGTGAGGGGGGGTTGGTGTTATGTGCTGAGCATTGGGTATGGCTACCTGAGTGGAATGTGAAGTCGGTGCCATTTGCCATTCATTTGCTGCTAAAGATAGATCTTCTACATCCAGTGTTTAATGGGGATATGAGCAGGTGCTGTACATAGAACTACACAGTGTCTACAGCAAAGAAACAAACCACAGTCCAATTGGTCTATGGTGGTGTTTATGCTCCACACAAGCCTCCTTCCACCCTACCTTATCTAACCTTATTGGCATATTCCTTTCCCTCTCATGTACACCTTTACTAGTTTAGGGGGCAGTTTGTCCTGTAAATAGTAAGAAAATCAGATGTCTTGATTTATCACCATTTACATCTGCTGATGGTGCTCTGGTTCATGAAATCTATGACTGCAATTTTCAGTGAGGAGGTGTTTTGAATCCTCACACTAAACAAAAATTACCTCGCTCCTCAGTCTGTCTGTAACCTCCTCCAGCCCTACACCCCTCTGAGATCTCTGCGCCCCTCCAATTCTGGCCTCTTGCACATCCCTGATTTTCATCGCTCTACCATTGGTGGCCACACCTTCCACTGCTTCAACCCTAAACTCTGTAATTCCCTCCCTGAACCTCTCTGCCTCTACCACTCTCTATTCCTTTAAGACTCTCCCTAAACCTGCTTCTTTGACCAAGCACTTGATAAGACCCCTGTGAAGCGCCTTGGAATATTTTACTACCTTAAAAGTGCTATATAAATGCACATTGTAGTTGTTGTTCCATAGGAGTGAAGGTTTTTATTTTCTGCAGAGTGGGTGTACAGGTCGGGGTGGGGTGGGCAGCTGTGATGCTCCACACGGTTATGTAGCCTGCCAATATTCAATTTGGTTAAGCCACAGAGAGCGGCTGTTGCCTGTGGCACCGTACACCAGAATAGAAAGTAAGATTCCCTCATCCCATTCCATGGATGAAGGACTTCAGTTATGTGAAGAAACTAGAGAAGCAGAGAAGGTTAAGGGGAGAATGAATAGAGGTGTTCAAAACTTAGAGTCGTTTTGAACGGCACAGTGGCGCAGTGGTTAGCACCGCAGCCTCACAGCTCCAGGGACCCGGGTTCGATTCCGGGTACTGCCTGTGTGGAGTTTGTAAGTTCTCCCTGTGTCTGCATGGGTTTTCTCCGGGTGCTCCGGTTTCCTCCCACAAGCCAAAAGACTTGCAGGTTGATAGGTAAATCGGCCATTATAAATTGTCACTAGTATAGGTAGGTGGTAGGGAAATATAGGGACAGGTGGGGATGTTTGGTAGGAATATGGGATTAGTGTAGGATTAGTATAAATGGGTGGTTGATGTTCGGCACAGACTCGGTGGGTCGAAGGGCCTGTTTCAGTGTTGTATCTCTAATCTAATCTAAATAAGGAGAAACTGTCACCAGGGGCAGGAGAGTCAGTAACCAGAGGGACACAGATTTAAGATAATTGGCAAAAGAACCAGAGGGGAGATGGAAGATACATTTTTTTTTTATGGCAGCGAGTTGTGGTCTGGAATGTGCTGCCTAAAAGCCTGGCGGAAGCAGATTCAATAGTAATTTTCAAAAGAGATTTTGATACATACTTGAAAAGGAAAAATATGCAGGGCTATGGGGAAAGAGGCAGAGGTGGGATGGGAATGTGAACTCATTGGGTAGCAGTTTCAAAGAGCTGGCACAGGTACGATGGGCCAAATGGCTTCCTTCTGTGCTGTTAGTTTTAATGATTCTCACTGGGCTTAAAAAAAAAAAGTCTTGCCGTGCTGTCAGTCACCCAGATATGGCAATACTCCGCCATATTGTCTGAAGGTAAGCTTCCTGATATTTTCCATGTGACCCCAGGAATTCCTGAGCATATAAAAGACCTGTTGTGGAGCAAAGCCCCTTCCTCGAACAATAAGGATGCAGTAACTTCAAAGCAGGATTATTTCTTTCAAAAGAAAAATTCAGTTTGCAAACAAACACCGTAACCATTTGCATAAGGGATGAAGCAATCCATCTAACGACTTAATGATCAATCTATATTCTTTCGTGTGTTTTTTTTTGGGCGGGGGGGGAGTTTTTTATTTCTCCTCCCACTGTTCGGGCCTTCCAGAGATCCAAGCCATGGATGCCTCATGGAATGGTACCCTCTTGCCCGTCTCCTTTGTGTAGCTGACCCATTTCCTGTGTCAGCTGTTCAAACAAGTGGCATCATTCAGAGGGAAAGGGGGCGGTGGAGAAACATGACAGGGTAGATCTTGACTTTGTAAAATGATATCAAATCAGCAATATTGAGTTGGCAGCCCGTTTCACATCCCTCTCCGATTGACTGCAGTCAAAATAAAAATGTAAAAGGCTTCCTTATACACCCGCGCACAAACTCGAGGTCTGCTCCAATGTGTGAGCCACAGATTTGAGACATAGATTCAGGGTTTGAAGTAAGTTTTTTTTAATCCTGTGAGCATGTTAAAAGCACGCTTGTAGTCTGAGATTTAAAGATGGTATGTCTTCATCAATAGGTTTCTAGATACTTCAGTGACAGACCTAGTCGATAGTCCTTTACAGAAGAATCTGTGGGGGTATGGAGGAAGGGGCTAATAGTCTTGGATTTGAATGCTGGTCCATTATGTTTTTTTAAGGAGCCAGTACAAATTAATGGCATGGTGCTCATGTGAGAGTACATCGGATTTCTTGGTAGTGGTTG
Organism: Heterodontus francisci; assembly: GCF_036365525.1. Classification (NCBI taxonomy): domain Eukaryota; kingdom Metazoa; phylum Chordata; class Chondrichthyes; order Heterodontiformes; family Heterodontidae; genus Heterodontus; species Heterodontus francisci. Next base: position 22,558,364 of record NC_090413.1, on the reverse strand, counting down.
TCCATTCAGTGACAATGTAACCAACACATTGCTGAGATAACAGGCCTACCCCGGGCAGAACCATTAACGTTTGACTTCCTTCAAAGTGGGTGGACCTCTCTCAAAGCCTAACAAGTCCTCCCTTGCTCCACACACAAAGTGCCTCCCAGGAGTCAGTGACAAACACTGGCATCCCAACCATTAGGACTTAGTCAATGTTGGTTAGACCTCTTGCCCCACATTGGCCCCTTTCAGCCCTTCACCACAGGGATCAAGAAAATAGGTATTTCTTTAACTTGGCGGTGGGGGGGGCGGGGGGATAGAAAGATACATAATCCTGGAAGTGAGCTGCCCACACAAACTAGATGTTGATGTATTGTCAGCAGCACGGGTAGAGATTTCTATTTGAAGCTGCTACTTTGGGCTAATAGGATCGTGTTTCACAAGCGAACTGCATTTAGCACACAGTCTTCAAAGGGATTCAAGCAGTTTCAGGGGCTGAAATACACAGAATTGAAAGCAAGACAAGCTTCTGTGGGGCCTTTCATGACCTTAGGGTCTCCCAAAGCACTTTACAATTAATGAAGTACAGTCAATGTTACAATGTGGGAAACACAACAGCCAATTTGCGCACAGCAAGCTCCCACAAACAGTAATGCGGAAGTGATTAAATCATCTGTTTCTTTTTAGTCATGTTTGTTGAGGGATGAATGTTGACTGGGATACTGGGAAAGAACTCCCCTGCTCTTCTTCGAAATAACGCAGTGGGACCTTTTAACGTCTCATCCAACATACCACTCTTCCGACAGTGCAGCACTCCCGTAGTACTGCACTGGAATATCAGGGAGATTTTTGTACTTAAGTCTCTGGAGTGGGATTTGAACCCACAACTTTAAGAACATAAGAACTAGGAGCAGGAGTAGGCAATTCAGCCCCTCGAGCCTGCTCTGCCATTCAATACGATCATGGCTGATCTCATCTCGGCCTCAGCTCCACTTTCCTGCCCATTCTCCATAACCCTTCAACACATTACTAGTTAAAAATCTGTCTATCTCCTCCTTGAATTTACTCAATGTCCTGGCACCCACCCCACTCTGGGGTAGTGAATTCCACAGACTCACGACCCTTTGAGAGAAGTAACTTCTCCTCATCTCTGTTTTAAATCTGCTACCCCTTATCCTAAAACTATGACCTCCCGTTCTAGCTTGCCCCACCAGAGGAAACATCCTCTCTACGTCTACTTTGTCAATCCCCTTCATTATTTTATATACCTCCAATTCGATCTCCTCTCATTCTTCTAAACTCTAGAGAGTAAAGGCCTAAACTGCTCAATCTCTCTTCATAAGACAAACCCCTCATCTCTAGAATCAATCTAGCGAACAACTTTCTGACTGTAGAGTTGATAGTGCACCCCACTGAGCCACAGTTGACAGAGATTAACAAGTGCAGCAATGTTTAATGATAACTTAAGCAGACACGGTCACCCAGAGATATTCCGATTCCAATTAGCAGGCATTGCTTTAAAATAATTACACGAGTACACTCAAAGCAGGCTGGATTCGGATGAACAAAAGCTGGAATTAATGCCCGCGCTCCAGATTTGTGAATGGAATTGTGCTGTGTATCTCTGTTCCCTCCTTATTTTGGGAGAATGAGCTAGGAGCTAGACAAATTCCGGCTTTCATCCTCTGCTAACTCTCCCGCGTTCTTAAATCTGCTTCTACATATAACGGTTTATGTACTGAAGTCAGAGGGAGATGACAAAAATGAAATGGTACTTTTTCCCATTGCCTTTGAATTTACGGGTTTGGAAAATGTTAGAGATGGTGTAAAATGATGTTTGAGTGGTTATGCAGAGTGTGCAAATATCTGCATCAAAGTGCAAAACGTTTACAAACCTTGAGTCCAATGAAGAGGTACTGGGAACACACATTAAGGGCAACTTGTATCAAACTCAGCGGGCGTAAAAGCCACAGAATCAGGCAGGTTTTACACCCTGCCTGATATAAAGAGCAGGAATGGGCCACTCGGCCCAACCAATCCAAGCTAGCCCACTCGAGTCAAAGTTGTAATGGAACACCATGTGCGAGACTCTGTTCTGATGTAGGATTCATCTGAATAATAACTCCTTCCTTCTTCCAAGGCTGATGGATCTGCCGTTCATTGGCTGCATTCTCTGTTGTGGTTTCTCATCTCTTCCCACAGCGGAAATGGAATAATGGACGGCTCTATTGTGAACCAGTGGGTTAGATACACAGATTAAATATAATAGAGATACTGGGATGCGAACCTACAATTATTTTAATTTTTAATTAAGCAGTAATGGCCAGGGGAGAGCAGAGTGAGTAATAATTGGGGACAGCAAAGCTCAACAGATGATACCACAGGTTGAGTCTTTCAATCAAAGTGCTGTGTTTAATTACAAACTCTGAACGACCACTAATTCATTATTTCATTTTGTGCTTTGAAAGGAAAGTAGGCTGAAGTGAGAATATCCTAGCGTTTGAAACCAAACAGGTTCAAGGAAATTTGCCCTCGCCACTTCTGGGTCAAAAAGTGTTCTGCGAAAGCGGAATTGGAAACAGTTCTGTGGGGTCGGAGGAATCCAGGTGGGATGGAGGTGGTTCTGCTGGGATAGAGGTTGCTCTATGGGAACAGAGCTGGCTCTGTGGGGTTGTAGAGATATCTCTGTGGGGCTGGAGGTTTCTCTGTGGGGCTGGAGGTTTCTCTGTGGGGCTGGAGGTTTCTCTGTGGGGCTGGAGGTTTCTCTGTGGGGCTGGAGGTTTCTCTGTGGGGCTGGAGGTTGCTCTGTGGGGTTGTGGGGGTATCTTTGTGGGGATGGAGGTTGCTCTCAGAAGAAACCTGGTTGATTTGGAATAAAATGGATTGTTTTGAGTAAAGTTTAATTGAGCTCTTTAGCTTTACACCTCTCTGCTGCTGTTGAGAAAAGAAACTATCTTAATCCAGTCTCGAAGGGACCACATAAGTCAATGAAAGACTGATAAATTGCTTGAGGAAGTGGACATGTTGATTGAACATGAATATCAAAGAACTTGGGCTTGAGTGCCATCAAAAACAACAACTTGCATTTATATAGCATCATTAACATAATAAAATGCCCCAAGGCACTTCATGGGAGCGATTATTCAACAAAATTTGACACTCAGACAAATTTAGAGATGTCAAGCTTGGTCAAAGAGGTAGGTTTTAAGGAGCATCTTAAAGGAGGAGAGCGAGGGGGAGAGGTTTAGGGAGGAAACTCCAGAACTTAGGGCCCAGGCAGCTGAAGGCATGGCCACCGATGATGAAATGATTAAAATCGGGAATGTGCAAGAGGCCAGAATTGGAGGAGTGCAGAGATCTTGGAAGGTTGTGGGGCTGGATGATGTTACAGAGATCGCAGGTGCAGTCTGACAAGATGATCATTAAAGGACTCGGCTAGGAACTTACTACTGAGAATAATAGTTGATGCGGCTTGTTGTGCTGGTGTGACATTCCTCTGTCTGCTCTTTTAACCAGGCCTTAATGAGCTTATATTAAGCAATGCTACAGTAGCAGAGGGTGGAAGATCATACATTAAGCTTTTATCCACTGTTATTGTTAGAATGTTAGCTTTGCTCAGTTGATAGCACTCTCACCTCTGCCTCAGAAGATCACAGGTTTCAGTCCCACTCTAGGAACTTGAACATAAAATCTTGGAAGGCAGCATTGTGGGAGTGCTGCATTGTTGGAGGTGCTGTCTTTCAGATGAAGCATTAAACTGAGGCCCAGTTTGTCCTCACAGGTAGACGTAAAAGATCCCATGGCACTATTTGTAGAGGAGTAGGGGAGTTATCCCCAGTGTCTTGGCCAGCATTTATCCCTTAACCAACATCATTAAAAACGATTGTCTGATCATTATCACAATGCTGTTAGTGGGATCTTGCTGTGTAAAAATTGGCTTCTGAATTTCCTACATTATAAAAGTGATGCATTTTGGAAGGAAGAATAAGGAGAGGGAATGTAAACTAAATGGTACAATATTAATGGGTGCGGGACAGAGAGACCTGGGGGTTTACATACACAAATCTTTGAAGGTAGCAGGACAAGTTGAGAAGGTTGTTAAAATTGATGATGGGGTGACGATGGGGCTTAATAAATAGAGCATAGAGTACAAAAGTAAGGAAGTCATACTAAACTGTAATAAATCACTGGTTAGGCCTTGGTTGGAGTATTCCATCCAATTCTGAGCACCACACTTTAGGAAAGATGTCAAGACCTTGGACAAGGTGCAGACGAGATTTATCAGACTTGGACCAGGAATGAGGGAACTTCAGCTATGCAGAAAGACTGGAGAAATTGGGGTTGTTCTCCTTAGAGCAGGGAAGTTTAAAGGGTGATTTAATACCAGTGAGTTATTGTGGTCTGGAATATGCTACCTGAAAGGGTAGAAGCAGATTCAATAGTAAATTTCAAAATTGGATAAATACCTGAAGGGGAAAAAATTTGCAGGGTTATGGGGAAAGAGCAGGGGGTAGTTGGATTAATTGCATAGCTGTATCAAAGAGCTGGCACAGGCACAATGGGCCAAATGGTCTCCTTCTGTGCTGTATCATTCTATAGAACAGCGACTATATTTCAAAGTGCATCTTTGGGCGTGAACCATGAAGAGCTTGGGAAGCCCTGAGGTCATGAAAGGCCCTATATAAATGCAAGTCTTTCTTTTACTAAAGGGGGTGGACTCGCTCTATGAGCAGTCTGCCAACCTGTGAAGAGTAGCCAATTAGATGAGGTACTGGGTCATGGGAGGTGCGTGGGCTGGGGGTAGGGGAGAGACAATGGGGGGGAGGGGGGGAAGTAGGGGGAGCAAGGCTGCTGCCAGCTTTGGCAACTGTACCCCACCTCCAGGAGTCTCGAGAGGCGGTGGGATATTAAAGCAAGGATTTAGTTTGTCTCAAACATTTCTTGGAGAAAAAAAAAGTCTAATTTATCTCAAAGGTTGAGGGGAGGAAAAAGAGAGGAGAAAATTGGAACATTTTTTTAAAGAGCGATTGATGTGTTTCTTTTTTGGGGACGGAGGTTGGAGGGGTGATGATGGAAAATGACAGGAGTAGGAATGAGACAGTTGCAAAGCAAAACTAAAAATGCAGCTGCTGGCGGAGGTTAACCAACTGTACAATGAGGAACTTTTTATTTCAGGTGAATGTCTGAGAGTGGGACTGAACTCTGGCAAAAAGTGGCAACCCCCACTCACACCAGCTTCTGCAGGTTGAACAGGCCATCAAACAAATACACTCAGCTCTTTGTTAACCCACTCAAGTTTTTGATTTTTAATCTGTTTTAAAAAGGTCACCTCAATCTGTTCCAAGCATCTTCTGTCTGTGAGTCAATATCTGTGTGTGTATGTCTGTGTGCCTCTGTGTATGGGTATCTCTGTGTGTGTCTGTGAGTGTGTCTATGCATGTTTCTGTGTGTTTCTGTGTGTCTCTGTGTCTCTGTGTCTCTGTGTTTCTGTGTCTCTGTATGTCTCTGTATGTCTATGTATGACTGTTTGTGTTACTGTGTATCTGTGTGCGTGTGTGTGTGTGTCTATGTATGACTGTGTGTGTCTCTGTGTGTCTGTGGGATGGGAGTGGATGAAGGATTGATAAGGTACAAGCTAACACAAGAGTTGATTTTAATTTCTGTGGCTCCCTGTTTATTCCCCTAACCCTACAGGAGGGTGTTCAAGTCAGGAGAGAGGGTGTTTCACAGATCTAGTGAGTGAAATGATATCAGCACCCGTTTATCGTGCATGACATCCTCTTTTGTCTGTTGTTTCATTAACCCGTTCAAAACCGACACACTGCTGCCTCTGCAATGGGACAATGGTCAGCAGAGTTGCATTCAAATTGTTTTGGCACACTGATCTGACTTGGTACGAGTTCACCACACAGGTTTTGAATGTATTCGATATTTAGAGGTCAGAAGAAGTATGAAAAATTGCTGAATAAAGCATCTGCACACACACACACACACACACAATATCATTCTATATTGATATGTAAAAGGAAGTCTCAGCTGTGTTTTATCTCATTTTACCTGTTAGTTTGAATTGTTTTTGCACCAGCCAGGTTCTCCTTGACAGAGCAGATGCAAAAAATATTTTCATGAAAGTCAGCCCATTCTCTAATTTTTCATTTTGGGGGCCACTATTTAGAATTTGCATTTGAAACATTTTCTTTTATTTCTAATATTTTGATGGGTGGCAATTTATGTTAAAGAAACATACAAACACATACACACACAAACCCATATAGACACAGACACACACACAGGCACAAACCCATACAGATACACACAGACAGACACACAGGCACACACACAGATACATAGACACAGACCTATATAAACACACAGACACGCACACATATAGAAACAGACTGATATAGACACACGCACAAACATGTACAGACACAAACCCATACATAAACACAGACACATAGACACAAATACAAAACAGACACAAACATACACAGACGCGCGCACACAGTGAAAGCCACACACGCACTCAAAAGGTGCTCATAAATGATGGCGATGCAGAGGGTGGCTTTGTTGGCACTTTTTTCAGAATTGGAGGTCGGGAGCGTTGTTCACTCCGGCCTGGAAGCGATATTGGATTGGGCTTGCAGTCGGTGCTGAGCGTGGAGGAGGGAGGGGACCACGCGAAAGACAAAAACGGGCAAAATCGGTCTGGTCCAGAGAAATCTCCCTGAAGTTCAGTCCAATCATGTGAAAACAAATAATACAGAAAAACCGAAAAATAGAGCCGTTTTCTATTTTAGCATAACTGGGAAGGAGGAGTGCAGTGTACATTTCAAGCAGTAAGTAGTTTTTGAAGGGGTAAATCTAGAGTTTGGATAACCAGAATCTGGGAGATCTCACCCCTGCGGTAGAGAGCCAGGCAGGCCAAGGGGAAGGAAAAGGATACATCTTTTCTTGATAGAGGGTGATACAATGAAAGCATTGTGTGCAAGAGAGAATTGTACACACCCGCTTTTACTAGAAGGAAATGGGCTGGTGGGATGTCTTATCAGTGGGAGCTGCAGTATTAATTAGCACTGGTTTGACCACTTCACATCATGACTGGGTAACTTTCTTGCAGGCGTGCTTTGGGGTGACACCGTTCCCTTCCGAGTAAATTAAAACTACACTCAGACATCTGAACCAAGTTCAGCCTCACAAGTCCCCGTACCTCAAGCCAATACTTCAGTGCGCCTCGTGTGTGTGTGTGTGTGTTTTTTTAGTTAAGTTGGCGGGTCGTTCGAAGCGCTGAATGCCTGCTCCGGCTATTTAACACGTGAGGTTTTAATATGTTGTGGGAAACATAATTGATTTGCAACGGTGGATGAGCAGAGGAACTTTAATAAGTAAAACACAGAAGGTGTATATCTTGCAATGAAATCATTTTTTTAAAAAAAAGTTCTTCATTGGATTTCTTGTAACTGTGTTCTGCTATTTTGAAACACTCCACGTTGGATGGGTTGCAAATGATTAATGCAAAGGACTCGCAATTTGCATTAATCTCCCACTCTGTCGCAAGGTGTTCCACTGCGAGATCCCGTTCTTAAATTCCCCAGACTGAAACCACGACCAAGGTCATGGGGCAGGGGGGTACCAACAAGTTTGGGGGGGAGAAAAAGAATGGGAGAGAAGAGGGGAGCAATGCTCAAGTGGGGACCAAGTTTGGGGGGAGGAGGAGGAGGAGGAGGGGGGAGGGGAGAGGGGAGAGAGAGGGTTCAAAAGGCCAAAGAGTGGCACAGAGTAAGATTCAGGAAATGTATTGGAATATTGAAAATATTTGGGATTGCGGGGGAATCAAGTCCAACTTTCAGGCTCTTTGAAATGAATTTTGGCGCTTTTCCCCCCGAACAGGAATCGGACTCGCAAACCATGAATAATGCCCGAGTCAAATTAAAACCAAATACAAGCAGTTGCGGTAATCGATGCAGCCCCCAACAAGATAACAAGCTAATTCCAGAGCAAGACTTCAGCCACGTCATTTAAATATCAAACTTTGAATGACAACTGACCTGAATATCGACTAATAGATTGTTTAGTGGTGGGGAGACGGAGGGATGAGGCACAGGGGGAGCAGAAAGAGGTGGAAGGTTGATGTGGAAGATTTGAGGATTTAATTGCACCTACTGGAGTCAGATGGGACTGAAACCTTATGCAAATAAAAACATTGATACTATTTCCTGAGAATTATTTCCTGGGCTCACAAAATTGAGCGGGGTGGGGGCGAGCAAATGTCTGGAGTTGGTCGGACACGCTGCCTTGTACTGAATCGGTTGTTCTGACCGTCTGGGCTGGGGAGTAATTAACAATTGTGATGTACAATTTACCAGCATCGCACTGTTGCATAACAACATACAGAAAGTAATGGAACTCCGAACGCGCAACAAAAAAACCTGCTCTCCCGTGTCCAGCCTGAATCTCACCGAGTATCAGAGCAGCCATTTCTCTGTTACTGAGGAACGCAAAAAGTTACAGCTGGTAGATGTTTTTTTGTTTTGTTTAAATATATAAATAAAAACCCAACTTGCAAAATTAACCATTGCAACTCTGGTTAGGACTTTAAACCAGGTCTGGTTTGAATTATTTAATTTCTCCCTGTGGTTGCTGTTGCAAATAGCAGCATTCTGTAGAGAGCTCTCATTAAAAAACAAATGATCACAGCGCATTGAAAACTTTATTTTTAAAATGTTAACACCCAGTCCTATTGACTTTTCTATGAAGGTGCAGCCCTTTTTTTTAAAAAAAAAAATGTCACATTTCTGGTTTCCTCATATCATGTCCCATCCTCAAACTTGAAAAAGCAGGTTATCCGCCGGGATCCCACCACCCCAACCCATTCTGAATTTGCCCATACGGATGCGAGCCAGGGGCCAATCCGCCCAAATCCTTTATCACCCCCCTCACTTCGCCCAACCTCCGTAGTTAGGCTGAGATCTCCAGCAAATCGTGTGGTACATAATGCTTTCTTTGCACCGCTGTCATCCAGCCCTCAAAAAAAAAATCAAAGTAATCCGACACAGATAAAATTAAACTCGAATAAAAGTAGAAAAGTTACAGGAACCATCAGACTGCATGCAAAAAGAACCTCTGCAATAAATTATTGACATTTAGAATTTTCCAAACCGTTCCCAACTACTTAATATCCACATAAAATGTCAACATGCAGCTTTTCGTGCTGGCTGGATTTTTGTTTCGGGGTTGGGGGGGGGGGGGGGGGTTTATATTCATATTTACAAATGCATATTTCTCAGTATAGTTGCGCAATGCTAAATGTGGTACATGCGTGGCTTACACTCACAGTGGGCGTCTTGTAAGGAAGAAACAAAAAAAAGTGTTGGTTTTGATCATTGAAGAGAGAGGAAACTGCAGAGGGGAAGGGAAGCACTGCTGTTTGAGAGAGAGAGAGAGGGAAAATACACAGCGGAGTAAGCAAAACAGCGAAAATCTTCACACCTCGGGCAGAGAAATAAAAAATCTCAAATACATTTTCAGATCGGGGGAGGGGAGAGATAGCGAATAGTTGAAAAGGACGGAGCACGTACACACTTGTTCAGAGGGCTGAACACTTTTGTTAAGTCGCACCAGCCAAGGGCAGCGTATCCTCTGCAAATCCCTAGCAGAGCACAATCATGAGTTCAGCCCTTGCCGACAACTCTTGAAGCTAGGATTTTAATAAAAAATCCTCTCTTTCCCCCCCCCCCCCCCCCACCCCGTTGCACTTTTAAGTGTAAGTCTTCCCCAGGAATGCAATTTTTCTGTTAACCTGACTTCCCCCCCCAGAAGTGACACAATGAAGGAAGGCTGATGAAAATAAAATAAATCCGTGGAAATCAGACTGGGGCACAAACTTGGGATGTTGAAACCTTGCATTAACTTCTTTCCGAAGAATATGTCACGTTTTGTGATTTTACTCATTTCAACCCCTTCCTCAGTATAGCAGTTGCTGCTCGTGACCTTATTATGTTGAAAAGATAACTTCGAAACGCTTTTAGGAAAACATACACACACAGAAAATCAAAGTATTGCAGCCTCTCGTGTTGGAAATATTTTGCCAGTGTACCTGGGTTTCGCTTCTGAACTTCCGGCTGTCGATTTTATTATTTTATTTTTATTATTTGCACTGCGGTGCCTCGCCCTTTCTCCCGGCTCTCGCCGATGGCTCAAACATGCCTTTCTGAGTTCCACATCTTGGCTTACGGTGACTGCTTTCTAAACGGAAACAAACTATTTACTTGGCTTATATACAGTGCGAGCTGTAGACGCAGCTGCTGCTGCATCAACACAAAGGAGCTCTTTCTAAACTCAAAATAATTCTCTCCAACTTCACTTTAGAAGACAAAAAAAAAATAGGGAGTTTTATCAGCCTTCTCGAATTTCCACCCCCCCCCCCAAATGAAATTGTGTGCTTTATATAAATCAGTTAATTTGAACATTTAAAAATAGTTAAGAAGGAAAACAGTTTTGCCAATAATTAGGAAGCAGCATTATCTCGCACACTATATATATAAATTCTGGTAAATATCTCTGCTTATTAGTAACAATATTTCTTAAAACGCTGTGTTCAGAAAGCAAGCAAATGGCCCAGTTGAGGGAATCCCCTTATACAGTTCAAATTCTGTAATGCAGATTGTCAAGGAGAGAGAAAAATATATCCACTCCACACAATGGAACGTGGCATCCTTACTTAGCGTGTAAGTTATCTTTTATAAAATATCAGGGTGTGGAAAGAAAGATGTGTCAATTTGAGTTTCTCCATTACCCCCCGACTTGCGTACTTTTGCTTCTCTCTCGCTCTCTCTTCCTTCCCCAGCTATTTCTATAAAAGACTGAAAAAATACAAATAAATTAAATCTTTTAAGACCGGAATTCTTGAATTAAATTTCTGGGCAGTTTTCTTCGAGATTTTTTAATAGTTTGAATAAGTCATTTTAAAATATTATTTTTTGGGGGGGGCATTGGTCTGTTGTAATCTCCTCTGAGACTAAGATCACTAGATGGTGGGGTATATATGTATGAAATTTGGGCAAACATTGGCAAGTGTGATGAATAATATTTTCACTTCAAGAATATACTTATGCAAATGTCTTTTATTATATATAAAATCTATATTCAGATATTTACACAATACATATCTGTACACAATATATAATATACATGGATGTTGTATGTGTGTTTATGTTTAAAATATGTTTTTGTATGTATGCAACAAGCAATGTGCATATGTATTATATATAAGATATTTATCTATATGTAAAAGATATTTATAAGTTAGATGTATATTTCTATATAATAAATCAATTTGGAAAATTGACTATAATTGCTTTGGGGTGACAGTGAGATTTTGTTTTAATAAGAGATACTTTTAAAAAAATTAATTAATCTCTGTCCCTGTTACTTTTGTTCACAATCCTTTTTGTTTTATCAGCCCAGGCAGGGTATATCTATGATATGGTTTATTTGTTTTGAAGTTAATTTGGGACTGCATTTTTAATAAAAAAAAAAATTGGTTCATCAAAATAAAATGGAATAGTTTAAATTTGCAACTTGTTGGGTGGACAAAAACATCATTGGGGGGGGGGGGGGGTGGAAACACATGCACACCTAGGAGGAATGCTTTGAGGGAACACGAGCTGGTTTAGGTAAGTGGAGCACCAACATTGCATCACCTCTGTGCAAGCTCAGCCTTGTGTTGGTTGTGTCCCGAGACGTGTAAAAATGTTGTGCAGGAAAAGGGGATTGTTTGCGAAATTATTAAAGCGGAAGGAGGAGGGGGTAAGGGAATGGGATAGGGGGTTGAGCATACTTGAGCCCTCCTGTGAACTTGCTCTTAAAAAGTAGTTGGAGCCAATGTCAAGTGGGGACTTGGTTTAAAAATAAAGTGCTTTGAATAGAAATGCAAAAGGAGGGCAAATGCAAGGGCCCAGGTATATTGAAACGTGGGTTTTTCTTTCCTTTATGCATACCTCAGTCGCAGAACACGAAACAATTATTTTATATGTGAGTGAAGCCTTGTGCCAACATAAATACAGTCAAGGCCACGCTGGGATTAAGCCCGAAAATTTTCATGCACCTGTCTGCCACCCCCTCACACACTCTGTCCGCGTGCAAGTTTAATTCCAAAGCCTTAGGAATAGTTAACACACGTCAGTTGATCGAGCTATGGATTTGTTAACAAAATTTTAAACAATGCAGGCGTGCTCATCGGCTTTCAGCTATTTACACCTGTCCTGTGCTCTGGAAGAACAGAGCAATAGTGCGAAAGGCTCAGTCTTGGAGCTTCCACTGCTTTTTGTTTTGTTTCATGGGACGAGGCCGTTTTCAATGCCCGCACAGATCTGTGTGAGGTGCTGTGTCCCTGAAACCTAACTCAGCTGGAAAATAAAGCACACACACAGACACGCACACACAAATCTAAAATATGTCTGCAGTTTTAAAATTTTATTTCCCTTGATTTTTCCCCTCGCACACAAAACAAGAATTCCCTCCAGTTGGGGAAAAGAAATTCCACAATAGAAGCTGTGAGGACATTGGTTTAGATGGTAGCATTTTTTTCCCCAATTGAAGTTAATTTTTCTTCCCCTGCTTGAACACCAAATGCCCTTGGAGTGAGCTGCAACAAAGCTGAACTTTCATAGGTTAACTTGGGGAGAGAGAGAGAGAGAGCAAGAGAGAATAAAACTGCCCACGCTGTTTCGGGTGTAGTAGACATTTGACAAAACTGGGTTTTTAATCTCGGCGATAACTGGGTTTGTCGATGGGTTAACTTTGCTTTTGACAATTTAGCGACAGACTGCTGAAGTGAAAATGTAACTAGTGTTGACCTACTTCTAGGCAGGACGGTGAGGCTGGCACAGGGCCTTGGCAGTGTGGAACGGGGCTTTGAAAAGAAACAGAAACAAAAGTTGAATGATAGGAGTTTTCTGTGAGTTACAGCTTGTGAGAGCAAGCGAGCGAAAATTTCTAACGTTTTTAGATTATGATAGCCTTCAAATCCCTCGAGACTTTTTGCTTTCTTTGGCAAACCATTTTTTTTTATAAACAAGAGCGATTAAAAGGACAGGACCGTATTTTAATCTTGGGGAGCAGCATTCGCAGAAAGTGGCAGTAAATCTACAAATGTTGCAAAGCCTGCTCTATGTGGGAAGGGCTGACTTTCACCATCTCATTTTTTTTTTTGTTGCTCCTTTTGTTAATTTGTTTTTTTTCCTCCCAACACCATGTCTATTTAGTTGCTTTCCTCAGAGGAAGGGGAATTTTTTTTTAGAAAAAGGGGTGACATTAAATTGCTTGTTTGTTTGTTAATCTGGTCGTCCATATTAAGAGGAGCAGCTGGTTTGGGTCTAGTGGGACTGTATGTGTTTTTAATGGTGTGTGATGCCCCCAACCTGCCATGGTACACAGAGAGAGAAAAAAAAAATGAAAAATTCATAAATGCTGGACTTTGCTTATTCATTGCGTATGAAGCAGTCGATTTGGCAAATTGCATTCTATCTCCGACTGCACAGTCCGTCTTTAGGAGCATTGATTGGCTGCCTAGTAGGCGTGACTTTGCCAAATAGGTGGGCCTTAAGCTGGCAAAAGCTCAAGCAAATGGTTGGGGATTGTGTGGGGAAAGAGAGAGCGAGCGAGTGAGAGAGAGAGAGAAAGAGAGAGAGAGAGAGAGAGAGAGAGAAAGAAAGCTGCAGTCTTTTCTGCCAGCGGTCTCATACTCACTCCAACACGGGAATCCGTCCCTCCATTGCTACCATTGCCTGTTCCAAATAGGCCAGAGGAACCCTGCTATCAGACGAACTTTCTTTTTTTTTTTGGCTACGGCTGTTTGTGCATGATTAAGTCCTTTTTTTAAAAAAAATATATAAAGCCGTTTGCTGGAACTGTCACATTTTGTGCGTGTGTGTGTGCGAGGCAGAGTACCCATTCGCCCCGTTTTGGGTACAATCATTGAACGCAGAACAGTTCTCAGCGTAATGAGAGTTCGAAATGGTAACTATTTAAAAAATGCCTGCACAGACGCAATGGATCTGTATTTTTTGACTTTGTGTATGTACATTTGTGTGTGTGTGACTGTGTACGTTTTGCAAAGCTACCGTGTTTTTTAAATTTTTATTTATTTTTTAACTCATTTTCTCAATTGTTTCGTAACCATATTGATTCCCATCTCTCCTTTGTCTCCTTCTTTTCCTCCAAACCCCCCCCCCCCCACCACTCCCACTCCCCTCTCCCGCTAACAGGATGAATTTCATCCCTTTATCGAAGCACTTCTCCCTCACGTCCGTGCTTTCTCCTACACATGGTTCAACCTGCAGGCTCGCAAGCGCAAGTACTTTAAGAAGCACGAGAAACGTATGTCCAAGGACGAAGAGAGGGTGGTCAAAGACGAGCTCCTTGGAGAGAAGCCTGAAATCAAACAGAAGTGGGCATCTCGGCTCTTGGCAAAACTGCGGAAAGATATCCGGCCTGAATTCCGGGAGGATTTTGTGTTGTCCATCACCGGCAAGAAGGCTCCTTGTTGCGTCCTTTCCAACCCCGATCAGAAAGGCAAGATTCGGCGGATCGACTGCTTGAGACAAGCAGACAAGGTCTGGAGGTTAGACCTGGTAATGGTCATACTGTTCAAAGGGACTCCCTTAGAAAGTACTGACGGTGAGCGCCTGGTCAAATCACCTCAGTGCAGTAACCAAGGCCTATGTGTCCAGCCACACCACATTGGAGTTTCTGTAAAGGAACTTGACTTGTATTTGGCCTATTTTGTACACAGTACAGGTAAGTTGCCCATTTGCTTAACTGTTTTCATCTCTTGTTCTATCTTACGGGCCCTCGTTTGCATTTGATCGATTTGTAGAGCGATAGCGCTGTGTTTGAACGGTTCCCATTTTAAATTTCCCTGCATACAAAGGACAACATTCGATTAACCTAGGAATTAAATAACATGCATATGCAAAGGAAAAAAATCTTCACCTTGTTGAAAAAATTGCTTACATTCAACCGCTAAAGCCAAGGGAAAAATATTAAAATGTCCCCTTTCGTTTCAGAGGTTGACCATTGTATTTAACCCATTGTGCGTGCTTCCTGAGTGGGTGCTTTTATATATAAAACAAGGTTAAAATTCCTATATTTGTTTTCAGTAGAAGTATCCCAAACATAACGTATCATTTTGAAAAAAATGCATTGATTTTAAAACAAAATTGTTTCTGACAAATATCATTTGTTATGAGGACAATTGCAAAAGAAATAAGGAAAAAAAGCTTAGCAAATGAAATTCAAATTGAATGAAATCTGTAGAGACATGAATCTTTGTACTGAGTGCAGGCAACAAAAGCCTGAATTAGCCCATCTTTCAAAAAAAAAACATTAATTGAAATGTTACAGTAAAGTCAATGGGAGGGCAGAGGGTATTAAAAACTGTTTATGTAATTAAATTAAATTTAAGTAGTAGAAGGCTCTCTAGCTCATTTTGTGTCCCAATCCCAAAATGCCAATCGTACCATCTTCCCTTTGTATCTTTAATGCCTGTCAACCAGACAGGACCCGCCTTTTGTTTCTACCCCAATGCCCCCACTCCACCCACTCATATCTTCCTCTGAACCTTGCTCAGTAATGCACTGGACTGTCGGTTATTGACCCCCAGCCTCAGCAACAGGGGTTGAGAGTATGACTGACTGACCCAAGCTGACGCTTCCAAAATGTAGGCCGCTTAAATTGAGCTAACTATCACTCGTGACTTTGTGGTTTGAGCAGAGGGGCCAAGCCCTCTTAACGAATTATGTCGAGGAGGCAGATATTCTGATATCTGGGCTTAGAATCTAAAATGAAATCCCTCACTCGCAAACAGAATTCAGATGTGAGTGTGGTAGTAATGTGACCACAGACCGCTGGGTGATATAAAGAGTGCCACGGTGATAGATATGAGTAAACGTTTGGTTTGCACCCCATAATGATGATGTGTGTATTGTCCAACTCTGTGTTGCATTTCGTTCTAATGCACTATGAATTCATGCTTCATGTCGTTTCATTGTAAGGGTGCATGTACGAACTTACCCCCACTGGGCATGTGCCACAACTTGTAATGGCCTTTGGAAATTTAAAAGTAGCACACATCTTTTTTTACATGCATATTTACATATGTGAATGGAAAGAACTATTTGACAATCTGCCCAAGTGACTGACAAAATTCTGTATGTCCTTTAAAGAAATGTTAAATGGGTTCTCATATTTTAGCTGTGCATTGTGACCATTCCTGTGAGACAAGTGTGTGGGGCAGCTGTGCTAAAATTTGCAAAAAGTTCCGAACTTTATATATGAGGACATCTCACTAATTTCTATCTCATCTTAAATTGGCGCAAATATCTTTTTGGAAACAAGAAGTCAGCTGTGTGTTCCAGACGGGAGGGCTGTTTTTTTTTTTTGGACAGTGTTGGAGGTTGTTGATGCGCAAGAGAATTGAAAGTAGAGAGTTCGGATTTATTCTGAAACTCCCAAGCCAGTGTTGAGTAACCTTGGTAAGTAATCCTTGATCCTCCCTCGAAAGAACAGCACCCTGTTAACTCATTCCAGCAATGGAAACAGGGTAGCTATAGCTGGGCTCGATTGAAATGAGACAGTGCCAAGTTCTGCCTGGCAATACAATGCGGGCACAACTAAAACACCGCCTTCATTTTATATAGAGAAAATTCTCGCTCGCCACCAACCCTCCCCTCAGCCAAAAACTGATTTCTGCGGTTTGTAAATATTTGAAATGTGTGATATTGCTTACCAGGTTAATGTGATAACTGGGGTTGTGTTCTTCGTAACCCAATGTCCTGAACAACAGGCTTTGACTGGAAAGGTTAGTGTGAAAGAATCGTCCAGTGAGAGAGAAGTGTTCTACGCCTTGTTTTTTTTTCAAAGAGTTGTGGGAGAAGGTAGAAAAAAATGATCTTTTTTTTCTCTGTCAATCAGTGGCAATCAGTCAGGCCACAGATAGAGCCACTCACAAAAAATGGAACACGTCATCATTAGATAAAATTTGAAGAGCAAAAATATAAGTGGCCCCATTTTATTTGCATGCACCTTGGCATGATCCAAGAGACTGAACAAACAATTATTTTATGTTCAAATTGCATCCCGTCCCATCGATATTATCTTATCCCAAAAAAAAGGTTTAATAATTTGAACTTGGTGTTTTATTTGATGCAGTATTCAAATCAGTTTTATGAACTCTATTTTACTTCAGCAGTCTTTGATATATCAATCCATTTAAGTTGTTAAAAAAGGTAATAAAATGATACTTGGATTTATTATAGTCCTTTATCAATGAAAAGGGCTCAGAATACGTCACACAATCATTTTTGAAGTGCATCAATTTCTATGTATATTCTGTGTAAATTTATATATCTGAGATTTATACAACCTGAATTATGTGTGCCTGTTGATGTATAATGTCTAAGGCATTGAGCAAACGTGCCTACAAGGCACATCGCTAGTTAGATCTGTCCCGCCATTTTCACTTCACTGAAGCTTTTGCTAAAATGGCGTGACAGTGCAATATTCTCCAAATAGGAGCGATATAGAGCAGCAATTTCTTCATAACGCTTCTGGCAACATTTGAGGGGGAAAAAAAAGCAGACACACAGTGCAATTTTTCAGCTTTCTTTTAACTCTGTCCTCTTGAAACTCAGGCCGCACGTAGAATGCTTCTCGCTCAAAGCTGGATTTGTTAGCAATGATTTTGTTTTCACAGGACGGAAGGGGATGGAGCTTGTGTCTGTGCACAACGCCACTTGTGCTGTTATTGCGTTTATTCCTGCACTAGTCAAGTTTTTCGTGTCACCTATTTAGCTCCCTGTCTCTCCGACTCTCTTCAGCTTTGGCAGTGACCTCCATCTCAGGCCTTGGTCCTTCAGCAAGTCTTCCCGATTTGCCAGGCTAATAAGTGGAACACTAACGGACAGCTGACTAATCCGCACTTTTTTCTACTTCACCATGAAGTTAGATGTGTAGCACAGTCAGGCGAACAACGGAGTAGCAACAAATATATTGTTCTACACGACACACATATATAAAAGAACCAAGAAAGACTTGTGTTTATATAGCACTTGTCTCTCTGAAATATCTCAACGCATTTTGCATTTCAATGACCGTTAGGCAGGCGAAAAAGGAAAATATGCCTTATGTGTCCATGAGAAATGTGACAAGGAGGTCAACCAGTTAAAAAGAAATTCAAGAATGAGACGCATAATCGACAGGCTAAGTTACCTTCAGTACTGAAAGTGTTAATCGCCTTTCTACATAATGGTTTGAAAAACTAAAACCTTAAGGAGAGATACTGAGGTGTTGAAGAGTTAAATAGAGAGATTTGAAATATTGCTGGACTTTGTATCTGTATATAAAAGTACTAAAATATGATTTTATTTTTCATCAATGGTATTAGTTGAAGGCTATTGTTTTTTTTCACTGTCTTGCATCCAATGACGAAACTGCAGAATGGCAAGATGGAGGAAGTGACTGCCTTAGAAGACTTCATCACTCCTTGCTCCTCCCCTCCCAACACCCCCCCCCCTCCACTTCCACCTTCACCCACCTCACCCGTCCCCCCAAAATAAAGTTTTCGTAAAAAGGACAGCTTTTATTTTTCCAGATGAAGAAAAATGACCTTCATTATTGGGAGGAATAATTGTAGTGGTCAAAGGGGAGAGAAAAAGCAATTGTGAGTTCACCTATGAATTGTTGGCCCTCTTATTCATTTATCACTTATCTTGCATGTGGATGCTCGTGTCGCTACCTGTTCCAGTATATTAATAGCTTTATGTGCACCCGGATAGATGGACACCAGAGTTCTGATGCCTCGTGGCTTGTAGCTCTGCAACCCTCCAGCCTTAGGGGCTCATTGGCCAAGCCAAGGTGGAACATCTGTTCGTTGTCCGCAAAAAGTCAAAAATCTCATCATTAAATAAACTGAGACCTAAAAGATTTTTTTTTATTTATTTACATATTTCATTTCCCACTCACTCTTTGTAACAGGATTCTATTTAAAATATATATATATTAAAACATTAATGCATATATTATAACATCTTTCTATTGATAAATAAATATGTTATATATATATTTATAACATATTTAGTTTCCCAATTGAAGGATAGAGAATCCTTCAGTGTCTTGTGGTGCAAAATGGTGTCCGTGACTGGAGCAGTTTTGCTTTGGATTTCTTGGCATTTTAGGTGCGCGATTGTTGCGAGAGCTTTACTTTATTCACTGGTGTCTCTCACGATGTTGGATGGTCTCAGTTCTGGGCTTCAGTGCTGCACGGTCACATTGGATGCTGTCGCAGCCAAGCTGTCGAGGGCAGGGTGGTTCCGAGGAGAAAGTCAACCGCGTTGAAACCGGCCTCGCCCCGGCTTGGGGGCTCACGGCACTAGTGTGATGCCAAGCCACTTAAACCAGTATGCCGCAGGTTCAGTTCCTGAGTTAGTTGAACTCAGGTTGGGGAGCAGTCGGGGCATCACAGATTACTTCAATGCTCCTAAGTTAGAGAAGGGAGAAATTGAGCCCAAAGGTGTTCTAGTGATCACACCCCACCTCTTGAAGGTGTGTGAAAGTTGGCTCAGCTCTCATCCCTCCCTGGTAGAATTGCCCGCTTGATGCTTACAGTTGAAGAATAGACATTCGAGCAAAGTGCTAGTGAGTGGTGGGTCCATGAAAGTGTACCTGAGGATGAGTAAGTCCCTATGGGGAGAAATTGTAAAGGGACAGAGAGTTGCAGGGGATGTTGTGGAGCTGTGACCAGGTTCAGGACTGGGCCTGGCAAAGAACTGTCTCTCATGAACCCTTTGGGGATGGGTGGGGGTGGGTTAAGCTGTTGCTGCCACACGCAGAGAACGACAGGAGGCATCCTGTGAGGAGGGCCAAGGATAGGCAACATGTGCCCCTCTGCGCCAACGTTTGGATCATTTAACAGAACCTACATCGTTTTCATCCCCAAGTGTGTGAAAAAAAAAGCACCTGTAGTTGGGGACACAGACTGTCTTGGGACGTTCAAATTCCATTCCAAAATACTGGGCAACCTCTTTGGTTTTGTGATCCTGTTCACAGGGGTCCTTTTATTGATTCAGCCAAAGAGGACACTTGTCTCACTTAAAAATGGAACCAGCTTCATTTGGCTTCCTCCTTTGGGGAGCACATCCACCTATCTAAAACTTTATTACGCAGCTTAACCATCTCAAAGGGCTTTGCACGATGGGGTTATTTTTGCAATGACTGTCGGCATGTAGGCAAATGTGCCAGCCAAACCGTGTCAGCAACATTCAGAGAACAGTATTTAGACGAGTGGTCACTTAGTCTGTTTATAGTCTGTTGCTTGAGGAAGGAGTGTTGGTCAGGACACTGGGAGACCCGCCCTGCTCTCCTTCGAATAGATCATCATTAAAGCCTGTCTGAACAGGCAGACAGAATCTCAGCTGGACTTCACATCAACAGGCCAGCACTTCCCTCACTTCTCGGACGTCAGCCTCGATTAGTCACTCGGGTGCTGGTATGGGACTCAGCCGCACAACCTGCTGAGTCAGAGGCAAGGGTGCTACTAACGAAGCCAAGCCGACTCTAAATAATAAAAATAAAACTAGACAGGAAAAGAACCTCTGATCCTCAACAAACGAGCCCTTAGTTTTTTCCAGAAAGGAAAAATGCGATCCAACTTCAGCCAGCAGCAACATGGTCAGGCCAAGGCATCTGTTGAACCCCCTGCCGGGTGCTTTACGTTCCAGTTGGACATTATAGAAAGAATGCAAGCTGTCCAAATTGGATAACCGATCAAAGGTTGCTGCAGCATTGATGCTTTGCCACTAGATGCCACTAGTCATTTTGGCATTGCAAAGAACAGATGGGATACCATCTATGCATCAATTTTTGTTCTCCCTTGTTACTGCTTGAAGCCAATGTTGGACTCGGACTAAAATGCATCCTTCAGACAACCCCATCAAAAACTGATCGTCTGCTGATTCATTCTCTTGTCGTTCTGTGCCACCTTGCTGTGTGCAGTTGGCTGAAGTACTTGCCTACCTGACAACAGTGAGTGCAGTTCAAACCGAGACCCATTGGTTGTGAAGCATTTCGGGATGTTCTGAGGATGTGACAAAGTGTTATTTCAATGGAAGCTCTTCTTTCTTGAGGTCTGGTTGTGGGAGTCTGACTGCTTCAAAATCTGGTTTTGGTATCCAGAATCTAAGAGTGAGTGAACACAGGTCCCTATTGTATCTGGGATTCTAAAGATCCATGCCCAATTTTTTAGGGGTCCATGGAGGCAAGATTGGCCATATTTTTACCTCTAGTAACTTTAACATATTTTATAAAATAGTTATAACTGACTATAAATGTACTAGTGACATTTAGTGTCACTACCAGATGTCACATTTTATTGTATTAACTGGGTTGGCCACTTTGGACAATGGCTTGACCAACACCTTAGATTCTTTGAATGGTGTCCAGTTGGAAAGAAATAACCCACAGGGACCTTGAGCCTATTAGTTGATCTAATACTAATAGTCTGCTCAATTTTAATAACATACAAAGTATTTGGTTCTGCAACATATTTTGGCACTCACCTTTTAAGCTAGGACTGGACTGCTCTATATTTGGGTTGTCTCACTTGAACATATATTGGATAATTATCCTCCCTATTCCATCTACTTACCTTGACTCAGACCTTCCTTTCTTTACAACATAATCACTTGTGCACAATGTCATTGTGAGCGACCCTGTCCTCCGATTTCTTCTCCCTCTCCTGATTTCCCCCCCCCCCCACCCCCCGCCACAAGACTGAATGTTTTGCTAAATACATTGTCCTGAAGGCAGCTTCCCTTTCAAAAAAAAAAATTCTCCGGAAGATCTCAATGTTTTGAGAGTGCCGATAAGTTAAGCGAGTGTAACAAAGGCAGGAAGCTTTGGAGGATGATAGCGCTTGGAGCCCAGTAGCCTATCTTCATCAAATATAGATGTTACTGAAAATTAACCTCTCTTTCCTTTAAGTCCTATCCTTCCTCATCTAGATTTGTACTAAGGGGCTGCTGTGATGGGATGGGAGAGGTCACAACCTAGAATAGACTAAACCTCAGAATTTTATGAGGCTTTGAAGGGAAGTTGTGGGAAATTACACCCTCCAACACATATTTTGTTAGCTATGCCCATACTGCTGCTTTTGGCTCCTTTGGACTATTTATATAAAAAAAAGTACAGTAGCATGATTTTGGAATACAAATTTAATTGCTATTACTAAGAAAGGTAGATGGCGGGCTAAGGCTGAATGGCACAGGACACTACCAGGACTGGAAAGAATTGGGTAAGTCAGCAGGATAGATCAAGAAACACGGGTAACCAACACCAAGCTTGGGCTTTACTGTCTTAAGAAGAAAATTAAGACATTAGTTTCAAAAGATAAAAAAAGAATGTAGGACTTTTGGGATATGCACGGAGTTAACATTGATTCTGCTTAGTCATTCTTCATAGCAATAGCATTTCATCCTTGACATGGTGGAGGGCACTATTGATGGGGAAGACTCTTCCATTGATATCTTCATTGTAAGTCTTCAATCTTCCCTCACGCTTCAAAGTACATCCTTCATGGGCTATGATAGTGTTTCACCCACAAAAATCAAATTAGTGACAAGTTTTTTTGGGAGATTCTTGTCCAAGAGTATGATTACTGTAGGAACAGTCTCTGACTCCACATTAGTTCATGGTCAAAATACGGTATTTAGCAATCAAAGGTGTGCTTTTGCTCAACGTTATAACCTATGAATATTTTGGAGGATAATCAGTTGGTGGATAGTAGGAGTGATAAAGTATAATGTGATGCAAATTCAGCAACAACGTGGATTTATATAGTGCCTTTAATGTAGTAAATGTCCCAAAACACTTCACAGGAGCATTGTCAAACAAGATTTGGAACCAAAACACACAAGGAGATATTAGGACAAGAAGATTGGTTAAAGAGGTCCTAAGGTCTGTCTTAAAGGAGGAGAGAGGCAGAAAGGTTTAGGGAGCGAGCTCCAACCCTAGACAGCTGATCGCAATTGTGTGGAACAGGTTGAATGGACCAGAGGATCTTTTTCAGTGCATCAGTGTTTGTATGTTCATAGGAGTGTGGATAACAGAGCAACTGAAAGACTTGCATTTACATTATAGCTTAGTCACATCTCAATATGCTTCACTTACAATGAATTATGTTGAGATGAAGCGACTGTGGTTACATAGACAGACACACCAACAGGATCTCACAAAGAATGAGATAAGTGATCAGTTGATCTATTTCTGATAGTGT
Organism: Heterodontus francisci; assembly: GCF_036365525.1. Taxonomy (NCBI): domain Eukaryota; kingdom Metazoa; phylum Chordata; class Chondrichthyes; order Heterodontiformes; family Heterodontidae; genus Heterodontus; species Heterodontus francisci. Next base: position 22,535,053 of record NC_090413.1, on the reverse strand, counting down.
ATGGTTGATGGAAGAATGGTGACCAACCCATTGGGAGAAATCCATGGCTTTCTTTGAGACCTTGATGCCCATCTGAATCACTGGAATCGGCTGTGGGGACCTTGGTTTTAGATCGGAACCTGGGTGTCAGTGCAGCTTATGTGTCCAAGTCCCAGAGGTGGGATTTGAACCCACAACCTTCCATTCTATGTGCAAAGAACATTTGAGTGACCAAATCAGGAATGATTAGCAAATTGCTTATGGTTTGCAGGTGAGGAGATGTGACAGGTGTTATCATCCGTCCCCAAAATGATATTTTAGCTCTGGAACACATAATGCAAACAGCATGGATCGGTGAAGAACAAAAGGAAAAAGATTTGCTAACTCTTTTCAGGTCCACTCAATTACATTTAACAAAGACAGATGCTGAATTCTCATTCTCTGGGGCCCATGCATTGTTGCAATGTTGTGTAAAATGCCAAATTACAAAGAATGGAACTTTGAAAAGTCAATTCTTCGATGGCCAGCAATAAGACAGGCTTGAAGAAAATTGGAGAGGGGGATGAATTTTGTGGCTATTGAGATGAGATTACAGTGATGCAGCCTAGTTTGGTAAATCGGCGAGTGGAAGATTTTGTGCATGACCCTCACTATATACCATTCTATGTCATCATACACAGTGTTCCAATGCATTTACAGGACTGAGTTAGAATGGTACTTGGACACCAAGGGTTAAATTATGAGGAGAGATTACACAAGCTACGGTTGAATTCTTTGGAATTCAGAGGGTAAAGGGGTGACTTGATCAAAGTTTTCTCGGAAGTGATAGGGCAGATGGACAGAAACTAATTCCGCTGGTTGGGGAGTCTAGGACTAGGGGATACATGCTAAAAACTAGAGTCAGACCTTTCAGAAATGTAGTTAGGAGGCAAAGGGTGATAGAAGTTTGGAACTCTCTTAAGGATCATGGGGCAAAGGCGGGTGTATGGAGTGTGGTTGCAGAACAGCCTTGATCTCATTGAATGGCGGAACAGGCTTGAGGGGCTAAATGGCCTCCTGCTAGTCCAATGTTCCTAGAACACTGCGCTTGCAATCTTACAGCCTGTCCTTGAGTTTAGTCCAGTGTCATGAGATAAACATCCCTTCTGTCTGATGGCTGTGAGGGTCTCAATCCAGAAACTGGTGGCTATGGCCTTAAGGCACTCAATGTAATATGACGGAGCACTTCTTGACGCTTGAAGGGCAATCTCGCTCAAAGATGTCACAGAGCAGGAAATGGAAGCGTCACAATGCTGCAGTTGGGGGATGTGGGTGACGCTATCCTGAGATTGGGCATGAGACATGATCTTGGGGCAGAATGTAAAGAGCTTAACTTTGCATTGAACCCCCACTGCACCAGCTTTGGGAGCTCTTGCTGCTGAACTTGTGTCAAGAAGTAAAAATGTGTTCAATATCTCAGAGTTGACATTCCTCACCTTTTTAATGAGCATAAAAATTAACTTGGGAAAAAGAAAGGAATTATAACAATTGCATATCTGTATGGGGAGTTCTACCAAATAAGCACTTAATATGTACTACATAGACTTAATTACTTTAATTAGGATAGAGTTGCTCACAGATTTCTACATATGATGAAGTAATTAGATACTTGTTCATGAGCCAAAGTCAACTATGAAAGTCTTCAGTTATTCTTGGATTCAATTACGTTGGGGCCAGTGGAGGAGTTTTAGCCCATTAGAGTAATGGGCTAGCTGATTTTTACATGCTGAACTGGACTCTTGCCGTGAAGTGGAAGGACTGAGATTAGCGACCTGCCATTTTTAATAAGTCCTTTACGTTGGCATAGCCTGCGGCCATGTGGCGCTATAGAAAGGAACGTTCTTTCTTCAGCTATCGATGAGCGCTGGGGAGTTAACTGAAGTGGGCCGTTGGCTGGGTAATATATCTGCCAAAAGGCAACAATCTGCAACAAATCCTGAAGACCTCTCCACTTAACATATCATTTGCTGCGCTAGTCCTGCAATTGTTCACAGGAAATTTCTGGAAGAATCTGGATTTTGATTGAGGGGTTTTGAAAGTGTAAATAGGGAGCAACTGTTTCCACTGGGAGGAGGGTCAGATACCAGAGGGCACAGATTAAAGGTAATTGGCAAAAGGACCAGAGAGGAATTTATTTTTATGCAATGAGTTGTTATAATCTGGAATGTGCTGCCTGAAAGGGCGGTGGAAGCAGATTCAATAATAACTTTCAAAAGGGAAATTGATAGTTGAAGAGGAAAAGCAGCGCAGGGCTATAGGGTAAGAGCAGGAAATTGGGATTAATTGGACAAGTCTTTCAAAAAGCTGGCACAGACACAATGGGCCGAATGGCCTCCTTCTGTTGCTGTATGATTCTATAATGCTATGTTGACGAGACAATTTCAGTGACTGGTCAGGAATTAACCCAGAAGCTTTTTTTTTCCATTTTCCAGCTATGCTAATGGGCATTCCTTCTACTTTGTTTTATAAGTACCAATATCCTGAGGTAATGAGAGAGAAGCAGTAGGTGAGTTGCTTGGAAGTGTGCCTCTGAACCTATTGAGCTACCTCTGTCAAAGCTGCTGAACAACACATCCTTGGAGATGGAAATGGTACATGGCTTTAAGAATAGGGGCAGGGTAGTAGTGAGGGGAGAGAGGGAACTCTGCACTGTCCTGAGAAAATAACCGACAAACATAACGAGTGAGAGGAAGAAATTGAAGAAGCTGCAAAGTTTTCTTCTGGACCTCATGGAAAAAACCGAATTCTTTCTATTGATGAGCTGAAGTAAAGAGTCAAAGACCAACAGAACAGGACAAAACGAAGATGGAAATGGTAGACAAAGTTAGTGAAGACTTAGCGGCAACAAACTTTGGTTAGAAATGCCTGAAGAGAATAGAAGGTAAGGAAGACCAAGGGAATTGAGGAGTCCCGCTGCTTTGAGGTCCTGGGCAAGCCGAGTTAGACTAGGAGATAGAGTGATGAGTCTCCAGTTCAATGTTCTTTTCATAAAGAAACAAATCACACAGCGACAGCGGCAGTGCCCACCAAGACTAACTTCTGCTGTGAAGTTAGTCCCACCACTGGTCAGACTCCGATGAAAGCTTACTCAACATTTAGCCTGGCCTTCAATCTCAAAAGAGCATTTTCTACTAGCGTTTCTGTGGCTCAGCATTTTCATTTCCCTTGTCGGTCAGCCTTGAGGCTTCTCTAAGCGAGAGTGTCAATCCAATTCTGCCCTGCAGGTTTTTTTTCAACTGTGGGTTCCTGGCCAACAGGAACTGGATTGGCAGTGCCCAAACTCATCTTGCATACAATACCTGCAGCAGAAGGAGGAGACTTTCAGTTCAAGAGCTCTGGCCTGGATTCAAACTCTGCCTTAGGGGTTCACTCTGCCCCTTTTCTTCCATCATTTTTGCTTAAGCGGTGAGCAGACATCATTTGTAGAAACATTGCAGCAGCCGCTTGATATAAACAGTAACCATGGCGCAGCGACTACATGGGTCACTGGTTTTATGGGGACACTTTGTTCACATCTATCTCTAGGTATATTACTGTAAAATGAAGTGGACTACAGCTAGTCTGCACTGAAGTCTGGCTTGAGATATCTTATTACCTTTGACTCTCTGTGTGTACTTGTTTTTCTCTCATTTGCACATCCTCTGCAATTATTTTTAAATCGGGTAATTGTTTGAACTCTTTACTCCATGGTCAGACTTGTCCTCTTCACCAGTATCCTGCCAGGCACAGTTATGGTAGCCTTTTAGTTGCACTAGTGGACAAGTAGCCCACTGGGCTGTGAGTTCAAGTCCCACCATGACTTTGTTATGAAGCTGAATTCAATAAATATGTGATTTGAGGACAAGTGGTTGTAAAAAGCCAACTTGTTCACAAGGAAAGAACTTGCATTTCTGTAGCACCTTTCACAACTTCAGGACATCCCAAAGTACTTTACAACCAATGAAGTACTTTCTGAAATGTGATCATTGTAGTAATGTAGGGAATGCAACAGCCAATTTGCACACAGCAAGCTCCCATGGACAGCAATCAGCTAATGGTCAGATAATCTATTTCTAGTGGTGTTGGTTGAGGGATAAATATTGACCATGGCGTTGGGGAAAACTCCCCTGCTCCTCTGCAAAGTAATGGCCATGGGATCTTTCACGTTGCCCTAAGAGAGGAGACAAGGTCACTGTTGAACATCTCTGCTGAGAAACAGCACCTGTGACAGGGGATATCGGGTGGGAACATCAGGCTTGCTTGGATGGACTGCCTGCAGGGCAAGTTCCGGCTACCGGGATTATGGCCCCCAGCTGTCACGCAAGTGGGGTGATGTTTGGCGGTCTGAAAATAATCGTGGTTGTGGGGGGAAGAGGTTGGAGGGGTGAAGCAAACAAATCTCAAGGCTTGAGAGGCCCAGACCCCCCCCACCCCCCCCCAGCATGAATATTTTGTTTAAAATCTTGCCTCCCTCGGCGTGTTCTGGCCTTGGTTCTGCCACTAACATTCTCTGGCAGGTCCGGCACTCAGGAGTTAAAATGACAGTGGGAGAGAACACGGCATGAGTTAAGGACACTGCCATGATTTTAACTCCCTTGTGTACTTTATTCTTGTCGGGCATGGGGCGGGGGCGGTGGTAGGTGGTGTGGGGTGGGTGATATCAAATCGAAGCTTTGATTTGTATTTAGTTTAGATTTCTTGTATTTTCACATGAATGGTTTTCTGTCGAGTGACTAGGGGATTGGGGGTCTCCGTTGAACAGTCCCTCGGCATCCGTCTGTGCCTTCAAGAGAAGAGGGTGAAGGAGGTTGCCTTGTTTGAACAGGCGTGCCAAGGAACACACAGCACATGGAATGATAACAGTAACATTTGTGCTTGCATTTTGTGAAAGGTATTTCTGAGGGTGAGATGGGAATAGCAATGAGCTAGTGTGTGTTATGACGTGGAGCTTACAGCACGTAATTGTCTTTGGAGCTCAACTTGTTCTCATAGCAATTAATTAACAGCTAGGTTAATTAAGTGAAGATGCACTCTTAGGGTGGCAGTAACTGAGAGTGGAATGGGCTGTGATAGTGAGGTAGAGAGTTGGAATAGGCTGTGTCGGTGATGAGAGAGGTAGGTAACTGAGTGGGGCCCAGGTTGTGTTGGTTTTGATGGAACCTGCATCTGAGAGCAGGGCAAACGGTGTTGGTAATGAAGGAAATTCTTGTCCCATTATCTGGAGGCTCCATCAGGTGAAGCAGCTAAGGAATGGCATGTGCCTAAAATGCCCGAGTGGAATTATTGACCTGTCTTTGCAGTAGAAATAGTGCATTATGAGTTTATTATCAATGCTCTTTTAACCTGCACACAAATCAGAAATGTGACCAAATCATGAGTGATCAAAGTAGTCCATCTTAAGGTGATAAAGAGAGCTCATTGGACCATGCCATATGTTGGCCTCAGAGAGAGTGATTTCTGATTGGTACCAGCGGCGCATGCATATTTTGACATTGCCGTTACCCTGGAAACCCCAGTCCACATGGACAGTCATGGAGAAAGGCCGAGAGGAACTTCGACATCTGTCAGCAATTTAACAAAATGACAGAATGGGTTTTAAAATATTTCCATATTTTTTACACATTTTGAACTGTTTATGTACTGAAAAAAACCACCAAAGCCAAACAAAAAAAAGATGCTGAATGAAAAGGGTTCTTTGATAGCACAGAACGGTCCTGAAGGAATATGAACTCTGTGTAAATCTTGTTTTGCTGATGTGGAAATGTTTTTTTAACCCTGAGTGGTTTATCGACACAGGCTGGACCCCAGTGTGGGCTACACCCTCAGAGCACACTCGAGCCTGTGTTACTGTACGCAATCTCTGTAACTGTACTTCCTGGGGCTCTGTGCTTTTTCAGTTTTCCAACAAGAATTTTGTTTCCATTAGTGGGCGGTCTCTAACCCTGCCTTGTGCCATCACTTGTGAACAATGCGATTTTAACAGGGGTGGATACCGGTAGGTGACACATACTGTGTAAATATTAATAGAGAAACATAATGAGTAGGAGGTGACCATTTGGCCCTTCAAGCTTGCTCCATCATTCAGCAAGATCAAGGTTGATCTTCCACCTCAATCCCAGCTTCCCCCACTGTACCCATATCTCTTAATATCCAAAGATCTGTTGACCTCTGTCTTGAATATGCTCAATGACTGAGCATCCACAGCTCTCTGGGATCGAGAATTCCTAAGATTCACAACCCTTTGACTGAAGAAATTTCTGCACATCTCAGTCTTCAATGGCTGACCCCTTTATTCTGAGACTGTGTCGCCATTTCCTAGATTCCCCAGCCAGGGGAAACATTTTCTCAGCATCTATCCCTGTCAAGCCCCTTTGGAATTTTATTTGCTTCAATGAGATCACCTCTCATTCTTCTAAAGTCCGGGGAATATTGGCCGAGTCTACTCAATTTCTCCTGAAAGGCCGATCCCCTTATCCCAGGAATCAGTCTGGTGAATCCTTTAGTTGAACTTCCTTATAGGGTATATTATAGCTATATCACACCCCATGTTTATTGTCGGGGATTAGAACACTCTGTATATCATTTGCCAGAATTCTCCAAGAGCATCACACTGCCAGCACCCCCCTCGTTCATTTCCAGATAAGCTGGCCTTTTAAAGGGGTGATGTCGATATTTTTGGGATGGAGGAGAATGAAGGACAAAAAAGGTAATGTGGAAAGTGCTGTGCCTCCAGGTTGTTATCTCTGCTGAGCATCTCTGTGATTGAGGTCCTCACCCTGGTGATTCCTGCAGTACCGGTTTCCTGATCAAGATCCCGCGCGTTGAGGTGGGAAATTGGCTGGATGCATAAAATGCCTGGCATTTTTACAGAAACGTTCCTCTGTATATCTCTGGAATGGGGACACTTGCCCTTTTAACAACCAGTAATAAATGTGAAAATGATCGGACAGGATTGCCCATCTCCTCCACATATATCGGATACCCATCAAACATTCAATCCATAGACCCTAAGAATTCCACTGTCCCCCAGAAGGGTCTGTAGCTTTGCCTGCATGACTCATATCATGGGTCCTTGATGTTCACACTCTGAACAGTAACAGATGGGGTGATGGAGGAGGGTGCTAAAGCGTCACACTCTTCCTTTCCTTTATTTTTGTACTTCACCTGAAACAAAAGTTCCTGATTTCAATTTTCAGCCGAAGCTGTTCACCCCTCACAAACCACGTTGCAGTCTCGGTGCGATAGACTGTGCTTTGATGGACTCTTTTTCCAACTAGACTAGGGTTGCCATCTCTGGTCGGATGTATTCCTGGAGGTTTGTCACATGACTTCCTGCTTCTAAGTGCCCCACCCCCTGCACTCCCACCATTGGTCACCCATCCCCACGGTACCCTGCCTTCCTATGCCAATCCGAAAGTGAATAGACTCTTCATTATCCGATTGGATAACACTTCACCATCAATTGACAGCCATAATTTAAATTCATATCATATTTTTATAACTGATAAACAGAAGTGTTGGATGAATTTAGTTTAAAAAGACGTTTTATTTACCGCCCCGATTCTCCCATGTCTTAATCGCAGCAGTGTTCTGGGGATTGGATTTTAATTCTTGGGGACTCCAGGGCAATTCTGGAGTGTTGGAAACCATATCTTTCCCCAAGTTGCTGACATGTCATGAGGTACAGGGCTGTGGGTGGTACCTCTCTTTTTTTCCTCTGAGTCAGGAGGTTGTGGATTCAAGTCCTGCTGTGGAATGTTAGCACATAGGTCAAGGCTGATGGTTCAGTACAGATCTGAGGGAGTGCTGCATTCTCGGTGGTGCTGTTTTTACCATGAGATGTTAAACCGGGGCTCCCGTCTGCCCTCTTAGGAGGATTCTAAAGATCCCCATGGCACTAATTGAGGAAGATCGGAGAATTCTACCAGTGTCCTGCTTGACATTCCTCTTTCAGTCAACATTACCACAAACAAAAGCAATTTGCTGCAGTTCTGTCTGCAGGGACCTTGCACAATACATGTCAATAGGGACTACACTTCAAAGTGTGTGCAGCATTTTGGGGCATTTCTGAGGTGTGGGATAAAGTTGCTCTATAAATGCAAGTTCATTCTTCCCTCTAGTACCTCAGCCAATCAGCCTTGACAATTGAGTATTGGGCAGGCTGATCGAGCAAGGCATGAGAATCAGAGATGGGCCTCCGACTCTCTTAAAGTGGCAGTCGCAAGCATGTCATTTCCAGCCAGCGCTGTTATTTGGCATGAGGAGCAAGAATCTTGGTCAATTTATTTTTTTTCACCTCCTGTGTGGTCAACTTGCATTTATGTAGCGCCTTTAACAGAGTAAAGCATCCCAAAGTGCTTTGCAAGAGTGATTACAGAATTTGACACCAAGGGCAGGATTTTGCCCTTTGGGTCGGGACCCCGTCGTTGGGGTCAAATGGGGGGGGGGGGGGGGGGGGGTTACAACCCCACACTGTGTGGGAAACAGTCACCCAGCAGTGATTTCCCCCCATTTGGCTGGTTAGTAGCTGGAAGGCAGGCTCGCTATCCAATTAAGGATGGCGGGTGGGCTCTCAAAGCTGGAGGGCCAGTATGAGGCCCGCCAGTTCGGAAGGAGATGAAGCCTCATGTAATAGTTCAGGCAATATAGAGAGAGAGAGAGAGAGGGTGCCTCCTTTTTGAGGTGCCCCCTCTGTAACTTATTACATTTTTAAATTCAAAAATGAAATCAGCAACCGGGCCACCACTGTAGACGGGCAACTTCTTCACAGGGAGGCCTGTGGCCTGGAAGACGGTGAAGGCTCCGTAGTCTGCTGCTGGGAGGCTGCCTTCAGGAAGCTTGCCTATTCCCCCATGTCTCGGAGGCGGGGGGGTAGGGGTGGTGGGTGCGCGGGGTGGGGGGTGCCCTGCAGGCTGGATTTCAGTCAGCCTCTGACAATAGGCCTTAATAGGCCTTTGGCTCGCTCAATTGGCTACCCACCTCCGTGCTCACCCTGATAAGCGGCTAAAAACCCTTCCCTAAGTCGTGTAAGGAGAGATCAGGAGAAATAATGAAAAGCTTGGTCAAAGAGGTAGGTTTTAAGGTGTCTCTTAAAAGGAGGAGAGAGAGACCGAGAGGGAATTCCAGAGCTTTGGGCCTAGGCTGCTGAAGGCACTGCCACCAATGGTGGTGCGATTAAAAAATCGGGGATGGGCAAGACACCAGAGTTGGAGGAAGTGCCGAGATCCCGGAAGGTTGTACAGCTGGAGGAGGTTACAGAGGCTGGCAGGGGCAAGGCCATGGCGGGATTTGAGCACAAAGATAGGAATTTTAAAATCGAGGTGTTGCTGGACTGGGAGCCAATGCAGGTCAGTGAGCACAGGTCAGGGATGAAAGCTGGCACATTCCTGTTCTATGTGAGTCCATCCGACACCAGGTGGTGCATTGAACTACAGCACTGTTAAGTACTTTTTAATTAAACTTTTACTCCAGTGACAATTTAAACCAGGAAGCGAAAGCCAATTTCTATCCCTGTACAAAATCCCGCATTGCAGCTGTGGTAAATGAGGAGAAACTCTGCTGTCATTCTCTCTTGCAGTGAACTTGTCCTTTTTAGTAGGGCTCATTAGAGGGAAGGGGGAAGCACGGTGGGAATGACGGAGTTGAGGAATTTCCTGAGGAGAGGGGAATAATAGAGAAGGAGGTGCGTTTGATGGGGAAAGAACACACGAGCAGAAAGTTAAGCCAAGCACTGCTTTGAAATGCAGCGTGGAAAAACCCCAGATAAACACACACGAAACCTTCTCAGTCAGTGCTGTCTTTAGATTAGGACTCTATTTCAGGGCTGTTTGTTTTAATAGCAGTCTGCAATTTAGCTTTGCATGTGATTATCTTGGCCTCGTAGCCGTGGCTCCAAATGTAATGATGAGGAGCAGGGCCCGAGTGTGGCAGAAATATTGTTGATTTGTTCGGCAGTATGAACTCCTCTGGAATGTTCTATATTTCTTTCAGGGATTTGCTGGGGCAGCCTCACATGTATCAAAAGTCTAGTTTTTTTCAAATAAACAATAACTTGCATTTATGTTGCGCCTTTATTGCAGTGAAGCATCCCAAGATGCCTCACAGGAATATTATCAAGCGGAATTTGACACCAAGTCACATGAGATATTTGGACAGGTGACCAAAAGCTTGGTCAAAACGGTAGGTTTTAAGGAGGATCTTGAAGGAGGAAAGAGAGGCGGAGAGGTTTAGGGAGGGAACTCCAGAGCTTTAGGGCCCAGGCAGCTGACAGCTCGGTGGAGCGATTAAAATCAGGGATGCTCAAGAGATCAGAATTGATGGAATGCAGAGATCTCGGAGAGTTGTAGGGCTTGGTGCCAAATTTTGTTTGATAATTGCTCCTGTGAAGCACATTGTGATGTTTTTATTACACTGAAGATGCTATATAAATGCAAGTTGTTATTGACAAGGAGATGCCAAGGTTATGAGCCAGGTTCCCCAGCACCTTGGATGTACCTGGTTTAGCGAACTGCATAACCTACTGAAACACATTACTTTTGAAATGTAGAGCCATTTCAACATCTGTAGTGAGCCCACCCACATGTTTGTTCTCAACATGAGCGTTCCAATCTGTTGGTTACGTCCTTCTGCTGTCCAATGGTTGTATTGTTCCCTGGTGCTTGGCTGTTAGTTACTGTAACTAACACTAGTTCAGCTACGCTCTCTGTTAGACAGACATCACCGGGTTTGGACAGTCTGTGCTCCAAGGTGTGCATTTGCCATCAAAGCACAGTCTTGCCTGTGTGACTAAATGCTGGCTACACGGTGTTTATCACTTTTTGTTTTAAATGAGCAGAGTGGAGAGAGTTCCGTGATTGGTAGTGTGCAGGGATAGTGAATCATGCACACGACAATTATACAGTACCAGATGAGTCCGAGAGTGATATTGCACCATGTGACTCGTACTGGATTGATTATCGTACCATGTGACTGGCGCTGGAGTGGCAACGTATCAGTAATATGGGTGAGCTGCCAGCACTTGTTCCGCCTCCACAGACTGCTCGGCCTGCTGTTGGTTCAAAGTCCAGGCTGCTGTTGGTGAGGCGGGGGGGACCCTCAGGGAAGGGAGTGTGAGGAGAATGGGAGGAGGGGCTAATAGTAGGCCATCAGAGGTCCTTGTGAAAGCTGTGGAGCTGAAGTGGGAGGGCAGGGAGCCCTCCTGGCTCCACCAGAACTTTTTAAAAGAATTATTCTTCAAGAACAACTCACCTCTCTTTGACAGCTGCTGCTTAGTGGCCACAGGGTAGGCCGGAATCCTGCCCCGCTTAATCGCAGACCAATTTAGGCCGGGGGACCTAAAACAGGCGATCAGCCCCCTCTTGTACTTATGTAAGGTTCCTAACACCTGGTTTCGGTGACTGGCGGGGAAGCCTGAAAAACGCCCAGCTCAATTTTAGCTCGGACGTTTGTCGGTCGCCCGTTTGGGCGGAGGAAGATGATCCCCAAAATTGGGCCTCCTTGCACCCATTTTATACCTGGGAAATGGGCACAACAAGGTCCAATAACGACCCCATAGGGATGTGATGATATCCGAGAGTGAGATACATCAAAACAAGTAACATTTGTAAAGCAAAATATGCGAGGCTTGACTGAGATGAGTCCATGTTGGAGAGGAACTGCAGACTGTATATATATTAAAACAGGATGCCACTGGGAAATGGTCTGTGCGTTGTTATATGCTCCTCCCAGCAGCTGGTTAGAGCAGGACAGCAGCAAAGGTCAGGGAGCAGTCTGTCTGGGACATCCTGTTTGACCGGGGGTTGTCTAGGTGATCGAGAACAAAGATTAGCTGGAGATTTCTAAAAATAACAGGTGCTCAATGGTTATGTATCTGCAAATTAACAGGGGTTGCTGCTTACACACCTATCAGGAAGGTCCCAGGTTCCGTCCCTGGTCTCTGCCGAGCTAATGCTCGTTGGGAAAGCCAGGGAGAGCATTAGAGTTGGTCTCAGGGTTTAGGTCAGGGAGGGGAACCAGGGTTCCTGTTCCTGGTTGGTGTCTGCTGACCCCTGCTGGAAAGTGCATGTATCTCCGTGCTCCTCCAATCATATCTTCTTGTGCATCTCCGACTTTAATCGCTCCACCATTGGCGGCCGTGCCTTCAGTTGCCTGGCCCCTAAGCTCTGGAATTCCCTCCCTGAACCTCTCCTCCTCTCTCTCCCCCTTTTAAGATGCTCCTTAAAACTTGCTTCTTTGACTTAGTTTTTAGGTGACCTGTCCTCATATTACCTTGTGTGGCTTTCTGCCAAATCTTTTCTCCTATGATGCACCTTGAGGCATGGTTTATTAGATTAAAGGCGCGATTTAAATATAAGTTGTTTTTAGAGAAGGCGAGGACAGCATTAGGCTCGGCTGTGATGCCCCCAGGGTTAAGTGGCTGGTTGGCACTCCCATGCACAAAGGGTGCCTGCTTGGGAGGAGAGCTGACAGCACCTGTGCAATTGGAGTCAAGGGCAGGGATCAGTGCGTTCAGGAGGAGTAGCATGAAGTGAGGGAGGGGGAGGGTGGCAAAATCAAATCAGAAAAACAAAACACTCCTTTTTAAAAAATAAAAATGTAATTAAGTACGATTGCAATACTGGAAAGTGTGGCGTGGGCGCTTGAGATGCCAGGCAAGCAGAGCAGGGCAGAAGATGGCTGGGCTGCAGATGAGTTGGACTAGTGCCAGGGTCCAACCTCACTGAAAGTTCTAGGAGAGTTGCAAAGTCCACATGATTGCTGACTGGATAGGCCGAAAGAAAAGGATGATTGAAAGGGAGACTGGGTTTAACGTGGCACGATATCGGTATCACAAAAGACAGTGTATATGCAACAAAAGACGCCGATGAGCTTAAAACAGACAATACCCCCCTTTGTTTCGGTCCCCTAAATAGACTGGATCTTTTGTCTTTTAAAAAAAAAAATACGAATCAGTTATTAAAACCTAAACGTTTTACTCTTGCCCAGTCCAACTTTGCCACAAAGTTTCACAATCAGAAGTTTCAAGTAAATCCCGTCGACAGCATAAAAAGCAATCATTTTGCTTCTCATCCTTTTAACCCTTCACACACTTAACTACGTATTGACTTCCTTTGCCCCACCATTGGCGGCTGTGCCTTCCAATGCCTAGTCCCTAAACTCTGGAATTCCCTCCCTCAACCTCTTATCTCTCTCTCTCGTCCTTTCAGATGCTCCTTAAAACCGACCTCTTTGACCAAGCTTAGGGGCCATAAATAGATGATAGTCACTAATAAACCCAATAATGAATTCAGAAGAACCTTCTTTACTCCGAGAGCGATTACAATGTGGAACTTGCTGCCACGGTGAGTAGTTGAGCCATCTCGCCCAGGAGCATTTAAGGGAAGACAAATAACCACCTGAGGGAAAGGAGGATAGCAGGATATACTGATAGGGTTGGATAAGATGGGTGGGAGGATGCTCTTGTTGAGCATATAATGCATCATGGACGAATGGCCTGTTTCTGTGTTGTACATTCTGTGCAATTCCATGTAAAAGCCTTTGTTCACCTTTCCTACTGTCTCTTCCTTTGTCTGATGATGCTCCTCTATGAAGTGCAATGGGACACTTAACTATGTCAAAGGCGCTATATAAATGCAAGTTGCTGCAGTTATTGAGGGGGCAGTGCTTGGTGCCCAGGATCCTAAGTTTTCTGCTGAACCAGATGTATCCAGATGTTGAGTTGAAGAAGGCTCCTTGGTCCTTCCAGAATACTCACCATCTCCCGATTGCAGCTGTTTCTTAATTGGTTCCAGTGCCTTGGCTGCCACCAGCCTTCCTCGCAACACATTCCAGCTGTTAACCACCCTTTGTGTAACCAAACACTTCCTGACACTTGTCCTAAACTTGCCCTTCCACAACCTTTAACCCTTGCCCTGATGCTTCTGAAAGTATTGCTTATGTGCGGGGCTTGAGCGCTGTTTAACCTTGGGATTGCTTGAAGGTTAATAAGGCCAAAAGGCCAAAAGAAAGGAAAACAAAGCACTGGGGTTCATTTCTAGCGGGACATAACTGAAAATCAGAGACATTAAGTTACACTTATAAAGAGCCTTGGTTAGACCACACGGAGTACTGTGAACTGTTCTGGTCTCCGTATTACAAAAAAGGATATGAAGGCACTGGAGAAGCTGCCCAAAAAGATTTACTAGAATGATACCAGGACTGAAAGGTTATGCCAATCATAAAAGGTTATGCTTTTTTATCTAAAATAGGGGAGACCGAGGAGTGGCCTAATAGAGATTTTAAAGATTTTGAAAGTGTTTGATAGGATAGATGTAGAGAAAATGTTTCTACTTGCAGTTAGACCAGTACTAGATACCATAAGTATGAGATAGTTATTAAGAAATCCAATAGTCAATTTAGAAGAGACTTCTTCACCCAGAGAGTGGTGAGAATGTGGAACTCACTACCACATGGAGTAGTTGAGGTGAATAGTATAGATGCATTTAAGGGGAAGCTAGAGAAACACATGAGGGAGAAAGGAATAGAAGGATATGTTGATGGAATGAGATGAAGTGGGGTGGGAGGAGGCTCGTGTGGAGCATAAACACCAGCATGGACCAGGTGGGTTGAATGGCCTGTTACTGTGCTGTAAATACTTTGTAATAATTCATAACACTCTGAGTGAATCAGTTGAGAACCCTATGTGAGCATGCTGAAAGCTCCTGTTGAAGCTTTGCTGCCTTTAGGGAAGATTCCCGCTATTCTAGAAGGTCTTTCTGTGACAGAATAGTTTGATGAACTCAGGCTGCGGTGAGTTAGTAACTCACTGGAAGAGTTCAGATAGAAATCACAAACTAAAACGCTAGCCAAAACGTTTACTCACTATCAAACATACTGTCAGGCAAGCCCCCCGCCACCTGCCAAGAATGAGGAAAATTAATTTTGCCACTTGAACATTGATTTTAAGCTATTGTTGGTGAAGAAAGAACTTACTTTAAAAAACAATTGGAGCCCCTGACTGGAAAGACATTTGCATAGTAATAGACAGTGTTGGAACAAGGGACCCAGTCCTTGCTTCCCCAATACACAGAAGAAGTGGTCAGACCAGTTTTGTCACATGACTAGCTGACTTGGAGTTTTTTGAGTTTGAACTTCCAACAAGGAATTTGAAATCAGAAGGCTGTTTTTTCTCCTGGACTGCGAACACCTCTCTCCTGTCTGCTCTTGACTTGCTCTCACCAGCTTCAGAAACCATTGAAGACACATGAACCTCATGAGAGAAAAGTCTCCTCTCATAAACAAGGTTGAAGAAGAATACTGGGCCCCAACGAAAAGCAAGACTACTTACAAAAGGACTGCAATGAGCTCAAAGCACAGTAAACAAGAAACTTTTCTGATATTGCCTCAAACCTCTCCATTTTATTTTTTCTTCTCTTTTTTTCTGCTCCTATTTGCATGTGTGTATCGGGTGTGCATGCTAGCGTGGGCGTGTCGTATGTCCGTCGGTGTAAACCGTATCAGAGTTTAAGTTTAAGGTTTAATAAATTTCACTTTTCTTTAAACCTAAGAAAGCCTGTTTATGCTCATTTCTTTGTCTTATAATTGGAAAGTGGTGAACAAGGATTCACCAAAGGGGGAGGTCAAAACACAATGTGTTTAAATTTAAACCCTGTTACAATAACACCAGGTGAGATAGTAACAGACCCCTAGACACCTTTCTCACCTAGTTGTAACAATACTCACAACTGATCTTCCCCCCCCACCCCCAAACCTGCTCTTCCACCCCCAACACCAACTTTCATTTATATAGTGCCTTTAACCTGGTAAAGCATCCCAAGGTGCTTCACAGGAGCATTATCAAACAAAATTTGACACTGAACCACATAAGGATATATTAGGACAGGTGACCAAAAGCTTGGCCAAGAGGTAGGTTTTAAGGAGTATCTCAATGGAGGAAAGTGAGGCAGAGAGGTTTAGGGAGGGAATTCCAGAGCTTAGGACCCAGACAGCTAAAGGCACGGCTGCCAGTGGTGGAGCGATTAAAATCGGGATGCTCAAGAAACCAGAATTGGAGGAGTACAGATATATTGGAGGGTTGTTAGGGCTGGAGGAGGTTACAGAGATAGAGAAGGCAGAGGCCATGGAGGGATTTGAAAACAAGGATTTAAGCAGAGGAAGGGACAAAAGTAAACCAGGGTTCACATTCCAAATCTCCATCCAGCCACCCTCGCTAGCTGGGAAGTTGAACTGAAATGCATTTGGCCTTTCTACACTTGCCGCATCCACAGGAGGGGTGTGGGTAATATACACACTGTCCTTTATCAACCCTGTGCAATCAATCTGGGACATGTGGTATGTCGCTGAACTACTAATCCAGAGGCCCAGGCTCTGGGAACACTGGTTCAAATCCCACCATGGCAGCTGGTGGAATTTAAATTCAATTAATTAACAAAAATCTGGAATGGTGCCAAGAATCTATCATTGATCGTTGTAAAAACCCATCTTGTTCACTAATGCCCATTAGGGAAGGAAATCTGCCGACCTTACCTGGTCTGGCCTGCATGTGACTCCTTTTTTTCCTTTTTGGCCTCCTTGTCTCGAGAGACAATGGGTAAGCGCCTGGAGGTGGTCAGTGGTTTGTGGAGCAGCGCCTGGAGTGGCTATAAAGGCCAATTCTAGAGTGACAGACTCTTCCACAGGCGCTGCAGATAAAATTGGTTGCCGGGGCTGTTACACAGTTGGCTCTCTACTTACACTTCTGTCTCTTTTTCTGCCAACTGCTGAGTCTCTTCGACTCGCATCTCTTCAGCCCCGCCTTTTTGGCTGTCCGTTAGCAACTGGCAACTGGCTCCCGCTACTTGTGGTCAATGTCACAGGACTTCATGTCGCGTTTGCAAACGTCTTTAAAGCGGAGACATGGACGGCCGGTGGGTCTGATACCAGTGACGAGCTCGCTGTACCATAAATCCTTGGGGATCCTGCCATCTTCCATGCGGCTCACATGGCCAAGCCATCTCAAGCGCCGCTGGCTCAGTATGACGTACATGCTGGGGATGTTGGCCGCCTCGAGGACTTCTGCGTTGGACAGACCCACAGCAATGTAGTTGACTCTTAAATGCCCTCTGAAATGGCCTAGCAAGCCACTCAGTTCAAGAGCAATTAGGGATGGGCAATAAATGCTGGCCTTGCCAGCGATGCCCACATTGCATGAAAAGAATCTTTTCTGATACTTAGCCATCTTCAAAAAGACTAAAATAAACACTGAAACCTTCCTCTATTTTTTATTTCAAAAATAAAAGTATAAGAAAATAATGCTCTATAACAATGATTAAAAAAAATAACCAGCAATGAGTTACAGGGGCATACCAAGGGTTGCCAACTCTTGTTGGAGTCTCCACGAATTAAAGATTAATCACTCCGAGACTGCTGTGAGCAAAACTCAGGAGAAAAAAAATCATAAAGGACAATAAAAATGTGTTTTTCCTCATTGAACAGCTTCATTTCTTAATTATCAAAATATTTAGATGGGGAAATGTGGTTTGACTGGGAGGGGGCGGTTGGAGGTGAGAGGTATTACATAGAATTAGCAGCTATAAACAAGCCATTTGGGCCAAATGGTCTAGGTTCCACATGAACCTCCTCCCTCCCCTTTTCATCTGACCCCATCAGCATATCCTTCCATTCCTTTCTCCCTCATGTATTTATCCAGCTTCCCCTTAAATCCATCTATGCTCTTCACTTTAGCTGCTCCTTGCAGTAGCAAGCTCCACATTCTCACCATTCTCTGGATAAAGAAGTTTCTCCTGAATTCCCTATTGGAGTTATTAGTGACTATCTTATAATTTATGGTGCCTAGTTCTGGTCTTCCTCTAGCCCAGGTTTATTAGATTTGGTTTCACAATTAGGTCCGGTGAGAATTGAACTCATGAGCTCTGGGGTGCTAGGCATCAGTCAACAACTGTAACCATTGCCCAAGTGGCTATTTCCCATGCACTGGCTGCTAAGATGCCAGCAGGCAATTTGACCAGGGTGAGAATCACAGCCAAGGCTAATTGCCATCGCATCTCACATCAACATGTGCGCTCTTACAGCGGGAGTCTCTCAATAGTGATGGGGTGTGGTGGGGATCTAGACTCAATCTTTGCTATCCCTCCTGGTGATGCTGGGACCAATTACAGTCACCCTGCTCAGCTGAAGCCCCACAGGCTAGTTCCTGATCCCATTCAGATTGTCGTAGGTTGAGGTTTTTCATATGGTTAATGACTATCAGCCTGTCAAAGCCAAAGAGGAATTGGACAGCGAAATAGGTTTGATACATCTAAAAGCAGCAAGTACTAGAATAGCACTGGTAGAGACCAAGAATGGGAGGGTGAGGGGCTAACAAAAGGGTTGCCAACTCTGGCTGGATGTATTCCTGGAGGTTTCATCACAGAGCCCCAACCGGTCGAAGAGGCTATTTCAGCAACTCTGATATTTTTACAACTAATAATCAAAAGTGTTTGAAGTGAATGAAAATCACAGACAACTCTTTTAATGATACCATGATTTTCCTCCCAGAGTTACTAATTGGGGATCAATCTGTAATTCCTGGAGTCTCCAGGGCAATCCTGGAGGGTTGGCAACCTGAGCTCACAGGCGGGGTGGGAAGTGAAAGAGAGAGTGGGAGAAAATTAACGATGGGGGATTTGTTGACTGTGTGGAGACATGGGCATCTGAAATGTTTCCTGACATTTAAAAAGGTGTTGAGGGAATTAAAGGGTTAAAGTTTGTTGTGGCTGACTGCAAGGGGGTGGGTGGGGGGTGGGGTTGGGCGGTGGTGGGCAGTGCAGTGTGATAAGGTGTTGACTTGACACCTTATCTCGCATGACTGAGAGACAAGTGTCCGACACAGTGAGTGCATTCAGCGGTGTGCAGTCCCAACCACCCTCAAGCACTGCAGTCAGTCAGGCACGTGGCCCGGCAATTAGACTAGTTGTTAGGGTCGCGACCCAGACTCTTAGCCTTTTGACCCCTGACCTCCCAGGCGCTTAATCTTTATCAACAAGGCACAGTGACTGGGATAACACGGCGGAGCAGACGGAAGTGCGGGGGGAGGAGTATGGGACTGACTCTGATTACACCTATACAAAGAGCAGAGATGAGAAGGAGGGGATAGAGAGAAAGGAGCAAAATACAGAAAATAAATAGACCAGGAAGGATAAAAAGGTTCATCAGTTTGATAATGAATGCAATGGAAACATATATTGATAAAGTCAGAGTTTCATTCAATAGTTATTCAGCTGATAAAGTTAAGGTTACACTAAGTAAATCGTCAAAATTCATAACCACTCCCTGTCTATAATAGCCCCAACACCATGTATAATAATATCCCATGTATCATAACCCTCTGCATACAATAACCCCCAACATGTGAAGTGTTATTATGCATGTATAATAATCCCCCATGTATAATAACTACCACCATGTATAATAACCCTCTGTGTAAAATAACCCCCATGTATAATATTCCTCCTGTGTATAATAACCCCTCCATGTATAATAACACCCCGCCCCAGTGTACAATAACACAGCCCATGTATAATAACCCCCTCCCCCATGTATAATGCTCCTGTGTATAATCTTCCTGTGTATAATAACCCCTCCCATGTACAATAACCCCGACTGTGTATAATACCCACCATGTATAAATGCCCCCATGTATAATTACCCTCCTAGTATCATAAACTCCCTGCATAATAACCCCTCCTGTGTATAACTCCCCTGTGTATAATACCCCTGTGCATTATACCCCTCCGTATATAATAACACCTCCTGTGCATACTAACTCCCCCGTGTATAATAAGTCCTCCTGTGTATAATAACTCCCCTGTGTATAATAACCCCTCCCATGTATAATATTCCCTGTGTAGAATAACTCCCCTGTGTAGAATAACTGCCCTGTGTATAATAACCCCTCCCATGTAGAATAACACCCCTGTGTAGAATAACTCCCCTGTGTAGAATAACTGCCCTGTGTATAATAACCCCTCCCATTTATAATATTCCCCTGTGTAGAATAACTCCCCTGTGTATAATAACCCCTCCCATGTATAATATTCCCTGTGTAGAATAACTCCCCTGTGTATAATAACCCCTCCCATGTATAATATTCCCCTGTGTAGAATAACTCCCCTGTGTAGAATAACTCCCCTGTGTATAATAACCCCTCCCATGTATAATATTCCCCTGTGTAGAATAACTCCCCTGTGTAGAATAACTTCGCTGTGTACAATAACTCCCCTGTGTATAATAACCCCTCCCATGTATAATATTCCCCTGTGTAGAATAACTCCCCTGTGTAGAATAACTCCCCTGTGTATAATAACCCCTCCCATGTATAATATTCCCCTGTGTAGAATAACTCCCCTGTGTAGAATAACTTCGCTGTGTACAATAACTCCCCTGTGTAGAATAACCCCTCCCATGTATAATATTCCCCCGTGTAGAATAACTGCCCTGTGTATAATAACCCCTCCCATGTATAATATTCCCCTGTGTAGAATAACTCCCTTGTGTATAATAACCCCTCCCATGTATAATATTCCCCAGTGTAGAATAACTCTCCTGTGTAGAATAACTCTCCGGTGTAGAATAACTCTCCGGTGTAGAATAACTCTCCGGTGTAGAATAACTCTCCGGTGTAGAATAACTCTCCGGTGTAGAATAACTCTCTGGTGTAGAATAACTCTCCTGTGTAGAATAACTCCCCTGTGTAGAATATTCCCCCGTGTAGAATAGCTTTCCTGTGTAGAATAGCTTTCCTGTGTAGAATAACTGCCCTGTGTATAATAACCCCTCCCATGTATAATACTTCCCTGTGTAGAATAACTGCCCTGTGTATAATAACCCCTCCCATGTATAATATTTCCCTGTGTAGAATATCTCCCCTGTGTATAATAACCCCTCCCATGTATAATATTCCCCTGTGTAGAATAACTCCCCTGTGTAGAATAACTCCCCTGTGTAGAATAACTCCCCTGTGTAGAATAACTCCCCTGTGTAGAATAACTGCCCTGTGTATAATATTCCCCTGTGTAGAATAACTCCCCTGTGTAGAATAACTGCCCTGTGTATAATAACCCCTCCCATGTATAATATTCCCCTGTGTAGAATAACTCCCCTGTGTATAATAACCCCTCCCATGTATTATATTCCCCCGTGTCGAATAACTCCCCTGTGTAGAATAACTCCCCTGTGTATAATAACCCCTCCCATGTATAATATTCCCCTGTGTAGAATAACTCCCCTGTGTATAATAACCCCTCCCATGTATTATATTCCCCCGTGTCGAATAACTCCCCTGTGTATAATAACCCCTCCCATGTATTATATTCCCCCGTGTAGAATAACTCCCCTGTGTAGAATAACTCCCCTGTGTATAATAACCCCTCCCATGTATAATATTCCCCTGTGTAGAATAACTCCCCTGTGTATAATAACCCCTCCCATGTATTATATTCCCCAGTGTAGAATAACTCCCCTGTGTAGAATAACTCCCCAGTGTATAATAACCCCTCCCATGTATAATAACTCCCCTGTGTATAATATTCCCCCGTGTAGAATAACTCCCCTGTGTAGAATAACTCCCATGTGTATAATAACCCCTCCCATGTATTATATTCCCCCGTGTAGATTAACTCCCCTGTGTAGAATAACTCCCCAGTGTATAATAACCCCTCCCATGTATAATAACTCCCCTGTGTATAATATTCCCCCGTGTAGAATAACTCCCCTGTGTAGAATAACTCCCATGTGTATAATAACCCCTCCCATGTATTATATTCCCCCGTGTAGATTAACTCCCCTGTGTAGAATAACTCCCCTGTGTATAATAACCGCTCCCATGTATAATATTTCCCTGTGTAGAATAACACCCCTGTGTAGAATAACTCCCCTGTGTAGAATAACTCCCCTGTGTAGAATAACCCCTCCCATGTATTATATTCCCCTGTGTAGAATAACTCCCCTGTGTAGAATAACTCCCCTGTGTATAATAACCGCTCCCATGTATAATATTCCCCCGTGTAGAATAACTCCCCTGTGTAGAATAACTCCCCTGTGTATAATAACCCCTTCCATGTATAATATTCCTCTGTGTAGAATAACTCCCCTGTGTAGAATAACTCCCCTGTGTAGAATAACTCCCCTGTGTAGAATAACCCCTCCCATGTATAATATTTCCCTGTGTATAATAACTCCCCTGTGTATAATAACTCCCCTGTGTATAATAACTCCCCTGTGTATAATAACTCCCCTGTGTATAATATTTCCCTGTGTATAATAACTCCCCTGTGTATAATAACCCCTCCCATGTATTATATTCCCCAGTGTAGAATAACTCCCCTGTGTAGAATAACTCCCCTGTGTATAATATTTCCCTGTGTATAATAACTCCCCTGTGTATAATAACCCCTCCCATGTATTATATTCCCCAGTGTAGAATAACTCCCCTGTGTAGAATAACTCCCCTGTGTAGAATAACTCCCCTGTGTATAATAACCCCTTCCATGTATAATATTCCCCTGTGTAGAATAACTCCCCTGTGTAGAATAACTCCCCTGTGTAGAATAACTCCCCTGTGTAGAATAACTCCCCTGTGTAGAATAACCCCTCCCATGTATAATATTTCCCTGTGTATAATAACTCCCCTGTGTATAATAACTCCCCTGTGTATAATAACTCCCCTGTGTATAATATTTCCCTGTGTATAATAACTCCCCTGTGTATAATAACCCCTCCCATGTATTATATTCCCCAGTGTAGAATAACTCCCCTGTGTAGAATAACTCCCCTGTGTAGAATAACTCCCCTGTGTATAATATTTCCCTGTGTATAATAACTCCCCTGTGTATAATAACCCCTCCCATGTATTATATTCCCCAGTGTAGAATAACTCCCCTGTGTAGAATAACTCCCCTGTGTAGAATAACTCCCCTGTGTATAATAACCCCTTCCATGTATAATATTCCCCTGTGTAGAATAACTCCCCTGTGTAGAATAACTCCCCTGTGTAGAATAACTCCCCTGTGTAGAATAACCCCTCCCATGTATAATATTTCCCTGTGTATAATAACTCCCCTGTGTATAATAACTCCCCTGTGTATAATAACTCCCCTGTGTATAATAACTCCCCTGTGTATAATATTTCCCTGTGTATAATAACTCCCCTGTGTATAATAACCCCTCCCATGTATTATATTCCCCAGTGTAGAATAACTCCCCTGTGTAGAATAACTCCCCTGTGTAGAATAACTCCCCTGTGTATAATATTTCCCTGTGTATAATAACTCCCCTGTGTATAATAACCCCTCCCATGTATTATATTCCCCAGTGTAGAATAACTCCCCTGTGTAGAATAACTCCCCAGTGTATAATAACCCCTCCCATGTATAATAACTCCCCTGTGTATAATATTCCCCCGTGTAGAATAACTCCCCTGTGTAGAATAACTCCCATGTGTATAATAACCCCTCCCATGTATTATATTCCCCCGTGTAGATTAACTCCCCTGTGTAGAATAACTCCCCTGTGTATAATAACCGCTCCCATGTATAATATTTCCCTGTGTAGAATAACACCCCTGTGTATAATAACCCCTCCCATGTATTATATTCCCCTGTGTAGAATAACTCCCCTGTGTAGAATAACTCCCCTGTGTAGAATAACCGCTCCCATGTATAATATTCCCCCGTGTAGAATAACTCCCCTGTGTAGAATAACTCCCCTGTGTAGAATAACTCCCCTGTGTATAATAACCCCTTCCATGTATAATATTCCTCTGTGTAGAATAACTCCCCTGTGTAGAATAACTCCCCTGTGTAGAATAACTCCCCTGTGTAGAATAACCCCTCCCATGTATAATATTTCCCTGTGTATAATAACTCCCCTGTGTATAATAACTCCCCTGTGTATAATATTTCCCTGTGTATAATAACTCCCCTGTGTATAATAACCCCTCCCATGTAGAATAACTCCCCTGTGTAGAATAACTCCCCTGTGTAGAATAACTCCCCTGTGTAGAATAACTCCCCTGTGTGGAATAACCCCTCCCATGTATAATATTTCCCTGTGTATAATAACTCCCCTGTGTATAATAACTCCCCTGTGTATAATAACTCCCCTGTGTATAATATTTCCCTGTGTATAATAACTCCCCTGTGTATAATAACCCCTCCCATGTATAATATTCCCCTGTGTAGAATAACTCCCCTGTGTAGAATAACTCCCCTGTGTATAATAACCGCTCCCATGTATAATATTTCCCTGTGTAGAATAACACCCCTGTGTAGAATAACACCCCTGTGTAGAATAACCCCTCCCATGTATAATATTTCCCTGTGTATAATAACTCCCCTGTGTATAATAACCCCTCCCATGTATAATATTCCCTTGTGTATAATAACTCCCCTGTGTATAATAACCCCTCCCATGTATAATATTCCCTTGTGTATAATAACTCCCCTGTGTAGAATAACTCCCCTGTGTATAATAACCCCTCCCATGTATAATATTCCCCTGTGTAGAATAACTCCCCTGTGTATAATAACCCCTCCCATGTATTATATTCCCCCGTGTCGAATAACTCCCCTGTGTATAATAACCCCTCCCATGTATAATATTCCCCTGTGTAGAATAACTCCCCTGTGTATAATAACCCCTCCCATGTATTATATTCCCCCGTGTCGAATAACTCCCCTGTGTATAATAACCCCTCCCATGTATTATATTCCCCAGTGTAGAATAACTCCCCTGTGTATAATAACCCCTCCCATGTAGAATAACTCCCCTGTGTAGAATAACTCCCATGTGTATAATAACCCCTCCCATGTATTATATTCCCCCGTGTAGAATAACTCCCCTGTGTAGAATAACTCCCCTGTGTATAATAACCGCTCCCATGTATAATATTTCCCTGTGTAGAATAACACCCCTGTGTAGAATAACCCCTCCCATGTATTATATTCCCCTGTGTAGAATAACTCCCCTGTGTATAATAACCGCTCCCATGTATAATATTCCCTGTGTAGAATAACTCCCCTGTGTAGAATAACTCCCCTGTGTAGAATAACTCCCCTGTGTATAATAACCCCTCCCATGTATAATATTTCCCTGTGTAGAATAACACCCCTGTGTAGAATAACCCCTCCCATGTATTATATTCCCCCGTGTAGAATAACTCCCCTGTGTATAATAACCGCTCCCATGTATAATATTTCCCTGTGTAGAATAACACCCCTGTGTAGAATAACCCCTCCCATGTATTATATTCCCCTGTGTAGAATAACTCCCCTGTGTATAATAACCGCTCCCATGTATTATATTTCCCTGTGTAGAATAACTCCCCTGTGTATAATAACCCCTTCCATGTATAATATTCCCCTGTGTAGAATAACTCCCCTGTGTAGAATAACTCCCCTGTGTAGAATAACCCCTCCCATGTATAATATTTCCCTGTGTATAATAACTCCCCTGTGTATAATAACTCCCCTGTGTATAATAACTCCCCTGTGTATAATATTTCCCTGTGTATAATAACTCCCCTGTGTATAATAACCCCTCCCATGTGTAATATTTCCCTGTGTATAATAACTCCCCTGTGTATAATAACCCCTCCCATGTATAATATTTCCTTGTGTATAATAACTCCCCTGTGTATAATAACCCCTCCCATGTATAATATTCCCCTGTGTAGAATAACTCCCCTGTGTATAATAACCGCTCCCATGTATAATATTTCCCTGTGTAGAATAACACCCCTGTGTATAATAACCCCTCCCATGTTTTATATTCCCCTGTGTAGAATAACTCCCCTCTGTATAATAACCCCTCCCATGTATAATAACTCCCCTGTGTATAATAACTCCCCTGTGTATAATAACCCCTCCCATGTATAATATTCCCTTGTGTAGAATAACTCCCCTGTGTAGAATAACTCCCCTGTGTATAATAACCCCTCCCATGTATAATATTTCCCTGTGTAGAATAACTCCCCTGTGTATAATAACCCCTCCCATGTATAATATTCCCCTGTGTATAATAACTCCCCTGTGTATAATAACCCCTCCCATGTATAATATTCCCCTGTGTATAATAACTCCCCTGTGTATAATAACTCCCCTGTGTATAATAACCCCTCCCATGTATAATATTCCCTTGTGTATAATAACTCCCCTGTGTATAATAACTCCCCTGTGTATAATAACCCCTCCCATGTATAATATTTCCCTGTGTATAATAACTCCCCTGTGTATAATAACCCCTCCCATGTATAATATTTCCCTGTGTATAATAACTCCCCTGTGTATAATAACCCCTCCCATGTATAATATTTCCCTGTGTATAATAACTCCCCTGTGTATAATAACCCCTCCCATGTATAATATTCCCCTGAGTAGAATAACTCCCCTGTGTATAATAACCCCTCCCATGTATAATATTACCCTGTGTATAATAACTCCCCTGTGTATAATAACTCCCCTGTGTATAATAACTCCCCTGTGTATAATAACCCCTCAGTGTATAATATTCCCCTGTGTATAATATTCCCCTGTGTATAATATTCCCCTGTGTATAATATTCCCCTGTGTATAATAACTCCCCTGTGTATAATATTCCCCTGTGTATAATATTCCCCTGTGTATAATATTCCCCTGTGTAGAATAACTCCCCTGTGTAGAATAACTCCCCTGTGTATAATATTTCCCTGTGTATAATATTTCCCTGTGTATAATATTTCCCTGTGTATAATATTTCCCTGTGTATAATAACTCCCCTGTGTATAATAACTCCCCTGTGTATAATAACCCCTCCCATGTATAATATTCCCCTGTGTATAATAACTCCCCTGTGTATAATAACTCCCCTGTGTATAATAACCCCTCAGTGTATAATATTCCCCTGTGTATAATAACTCCCCTGTGTATAATAACTCCCCTGTGTATAATAACTCCCCTGTGTATAATAACCCCTCCCATGTATAATATTTCCCTGTGTATAATAACTCCCTGTGTATAATAACCCCTTCCATGTATAATATTCCCCTGTGTATAATAACTCCTCAGTGTATAATATTCCCCTCTGTATAATATTCCCCTGTGTACAATAACTCCTCTGTGTCTAATAATTCCCCTGTGTACAATTACTCCTCAGTGTATAATATTCCCCTGTGTATAGTATTCCCCTGTGTATAATATTCCCCGTGTATAATAACCCCCTATATATAATAACTACCCTTGTGTAATACCACCCCTCCCCATATATATTAACACAGCCATGCATGATAACCCCCCCCCCCCCACCCCACCACCGGTGTATCATGGCCCCTGTTTATAATAAACAACACCGTGTATAAAAACTACCCCTGTGTATAACAACCCTTCACGTATAATAGCCACACCCATGTATAATTACCCCCCCATGTATAACTCCCCACATATAATAACCACCCCCTGTATAATAGCTCTGCTCCATGTATAATAACCCCCGTGTATAATAATCACACTCGTGTATATTAATACCTTTGTATGATAATCCCCATGTATATTACTCACCCCATATATAATAACCACCCCCTGTTTAAAACAATGCACCCTCCTATGTATAATAAGCTCCCCGCCTCGTATATAGTAATGCCCCTGGGTACAATAACCCCAGGGTGTATAATAATACCCCACCTATAATAACCACCCC
The DNA here is from genome assembly GCF_036365525.1 of Heterodontus francisci. NCBI lineage: Eukaryota > Metazoa > Chordata > Chondrichthyes > Heterodontiformes > Heterodontidae > Heterodontus > Heterodontus francisci. Next base: position 22,507,351 of record NC_090413.1, on the reverse strand, counting down.
CCGTATAATAACCCCCCTTTATAATAATGCTCCCTGTGTATACTAACCCCTTGAGTACAATAACGCCCCCCCCGTACAATAAGCCCCCCATGTATAATACACCCATGTAAATTAACCACACCCGTGTATAATAACAGCTGCCATATAATAACCCCCGTATAATAACCCTGTATAATAACACCCCGCCATATACAATAACTACACCCATGTAAAGTAACATCCCCTGTATAATAAACCCCATGTATATTACACACCGCATGCATAATAACTGCCCCCTGTTTTCAATAATGCCCCCTATGTATAATAACCCCACCGGGTACAATTACCTTGTGGTGTATAATAACCTCCCCCCAGTGTATAATAATGCCCCAGTATATAATAACGCCCCAGTGTATAATAACCCCCTGGCGTATAATAACTACCCCGTGTATATTAACCACCCCTGTGTATAATAACATCCCACGCATAATCACAACCCAGTGTACATTAACCCCGTGTACATTAACCCCGTGTATAATAACCTCCCCTGTGTATAATAATACCCTGCGCATAATAACAGCCCCCTGTATAATAACCCTGTGTATAATAACCACCTCTGTGTTTGATTAATCCCTGTGTATAATAGTGCCCCACGTATAATAACCACCCCTATATAATAAACCCCCCTGTATAATTAACCTCACCCCCCATCTATATTAGTCCCCCCGTGTATAATATCCGCCCCCTCCTTATAATAATACACCCTGTGTATAATAACTCCCCTTGTAAAATAATCCCCCCTCCCAAGGTACAATAACCTCTCCCGGGTATAATTATATAACCCCCCTTCCCAGCCCACAGGTTTATAATAATTCCCCGTTCTATAATAACCCTCCTGTATAATCCCAGCCCCTGTGTATAATAACCACCCTGTGTATAATAACCCCCCCCATATAATAACCCTGTCCCATGTATAATAAACACACCCATGTATAATACCATCCCCTGTTATATAACACCCCACATATAATAACCACCTGCTGTATAATAAACCCCCTGTATAATAACCACCCTATTGTATAACTACCTCTCCATATATAATACCCCGTGTATAATAACCACCCTTGTATAATAACACCCCTGTATAATAACTGTCCCGTGTATCTTAATCTCCCCCGTGTATAAACACCTTCCCCGTTTTTAATAATGCCCCTGTGTACAATAACCCTCCCTAGGTACAATAGGCCCCCAGGTATAATAACCTCCTTCGTGCATAATAACCCCCGGGTATAATAACCCATCTGCGTATAATAGTCACCTGTATGTAATAAAACTCCTGTGTATTAAAACCACCCCCACCCGTGTATAATAACTGATCCCTGTGTATAATATCACCCCCGTGTATAATAACGCCCCGTGTATAATAACCCTGCTGTGTTTGATGAATGCTCCTGTGTATAGTAGCCCCCCATGTATAGTAGCCCCTCCATGTATAATAACCCCCTGTATATATTAACTACTGTTGATAATAACTCCCCCACCCCTGTGTAATATAACCCCCTGTGTATAATAACAATCATTGATAACCCATGTGTATAATATCTGCCCCCATATAATAACCCACCTTGTGTATAAAGCCCCCCCCATGTATAATAACTCCCCATGTATAATAACCCCACCCCATGTATAATAACCCCCCATGTATAATAACCCCACCCCATGTATAATAACCCCACCCCATGTATAATAACCCCACCCCATGTATAATAACTCCCCATGTATAATAACGCCACCCCATGAAAAATAACTCCCCATGTATAATAACTCCCCATGTATAATAACTCCCCATGGATAATAACGCCACCCCATGAAGAATAACGCCACCCCATGTATAATAACGCCACCCCATGAAAAATAACTCCCCATGTATAATAACTCCCCATGTATAATAACTCCCCATGTATAATAACGCCACCCCATGTATAATAACGCCACCCCATGTATAATAACGCCACCCCATGTATAATAACGCCACCCCATGTATAATAACTCCCCATGTATAATAACACCCCATGTATAATAACCCCACCCCATGTATAATAACTCCCCATGTATAATAACTCCCCATGTATAATAACTCCCCATGTATAATAACCCCACTCCATGTATAATAATACCCGTGTATAATAACCTCCCCCCCCCCCCCCCCCCCCCGCAACGTTTCAGAACACTCCATGTATAATTAGACCCTGGGATTATTATACAAGGGGGATTATTATACGGGGCTCTTATTATACACTGGGGAGGTTAATATACTTGTGGGGGGTGTTATTATGCACGGGAGAGGTTATTACACATGGTGGTTATTATACAAAGGGCGGATGATTATAGACGGAGTGAGGGGTTATTATACACAGTGGTTATTGTACACAGTGGTTATTATACACGGGGTTATTATACACAGTGGTTATTATACACGGGGTTATTATACACAGTGGTTATTATACACGGGGTTATTATACACAGTGGTTATTGTACACAGTGGTTATTGTACACAGTGGTTATTGTACACAGTGGTTATTATACACAGTGGTTATTATACACGGGGTTATTATACACGGGGTTATTGTACACGGGGTTATTGTACACGGGGGTTATTGTACACGGGGGTTATTGTACACGGGGGTTATTGTACACGGGGGTTATTGTACACGGGGGTTATTGTACACGGGGGTTATTACACACAGGGTTATTGTGCATGGGCAGTTTTATTATACAAGGGGCTTATTTTACATGGGTGTCATTATACACAGCAGGTTATTATACACGGGGGTTGTTATACGTGGGGGTGGGGGTTTGTATACACTGGGAGCTTATAACACGTGGAGGTTTTTATGCACGGAGAGATTTATTATACACGGGTGGGTAATTATACATGGGGGAGTTATTATACACATGTTGGTTATTATTATACATGGGGAGGTTATTAATCACGGGGGTTATTACACATAGGGTTGTTGTTATACACTCAGGGTTATTACACACGGGTGTTATTATACATGGGGTTATTATACACAAGGGGGGTTATACACATGGGGGTGTTATACATGGCAGGGTTTATTATGCACAGGGTTATTAGACACTGAGGGGTTATTATATATGGGGTTGTTATTATACACTCTGAGCTATTATGCAGGGGCATTATTATACACTGGGAGGTTATTATACATGAGGTTACTATACACTCGGGGGTTATTATACACTGGGGGTGTTATTTTCCACGGGGGTGGGGTAGGTATTATATCCGGGGTTTATTATCCAGGGGGCGTTATTATACCCAGGATTTATTATACATGGGGGTGTTATTAATCACGGGGTGGGGGGTTATTATATGCGGGGGGGGGTTATTATATGCGGGGGGTTTATTATATGGGGGTGGGGTTATTATACTTTGGGGGTTATTTTCCTTGTGGGGGAGGGTTCTTAAAGATGGGGGAGGTTATA